>NC_070630.1:2397925-2532737 GCF_947347685.1 Pleuronectes platessa
GATGGAAACGTCCTGCAGCTTCTGATTTACACTTTTCTGTGACTTCCTATTGTTTTTTAGCGATTACAAAAAAACAGGGAAATACACCTTGAAGACAAGTTCCCATCATTTTGTTACGGGCGACATTTTTGAGTGGCAGGCACTTTTATTTTGTAACTTATTTAAATGCATTGGTTCCTAAGATGTCAATATGACAAAGAACTATAACTGAGGCTTGCTATTTTACTGTTTAACCATAAACAAAGGAAACAAGCGTACTTCTTATGTAGAGTATAAGCATGGATGCATAAATTATTTTATTCTGTAAAACGCTGATGCAGACATGTCTGTGAAAGGCTCATAGGTTCACATTGTGCATCTGAAATTAAAGAAATTACCCAGATCTATTTGTAGTTCCTGTGCCCCCCCCCCCCCCCCATCAGATGTATGTTGGGATTCTCTCAAGGCCCTAAAACTGCTCACCTCTCTCTGCACCACAGGAGCCCTTGTCCTTGAAATGCCTTGTAAGATAACACAGAATGAAAAATGTCCTTTCCCTCTCAATCCCCCTCAGCCCTCTCCCTTCCCCCCATCTCTACCTCCCTCTCTCTCTTTCTCTCTCTCTCATTCTCTCTACCTCAATCTCCCTCTCTCTCTCTCACACACACACAGAGATATCCATCAAATAAATTAAAAAGACAGATGCACCAATGCAAAATTCACAGATTTAATGTGAAATTAATGAAAGTCTGAACAGCAGGATGTGTGTTTGTGTCACATGTTTACATTAATTAAAACTGGATCAAAGATTTTAATGATTACGAGTTGGTGGTTGATTCATTATGATTCCGAGTGAATGATTAGAAGTGATTCCGTGGGACTGAAGCTGCCGTGAAGGGTTCACACGTTTCCCTGACTTTTTCTGCTTCAACCTTTCTGCTGTAAATCTCTTTGTCCTCCACCTCTTTTTATTCTGGCCTCTTCCTCCTTTTCCACCGCCACAAAACCCGAGCTCACAGTTGTCACTGTTCCTAAACCACTGGAAAACAACGCAGCCGTATCGAGTAAATGTCACGGTGCCCTGCACGGCGGTGCGAGGAGGGGTAGTTGTGCTCATGCACCTAGCTGCTCTCCCTGGAGTGAATAACAGCCAAACATTATGGTGCTTTCTGTGGGATGAGGAGGCAGATGGTGGACTGCAGCAGAACCCAACACAAAAGAAAAACCAGTATCAACATCAGCTTGTGTGCAGTTATGTAGAGGTGCTAATCCCACTGTGCAGGAAGTAAAACACCAGTTCTACACAAAACAGTGTAAGGAGTACTTTAAGTATTAGTAAGTATTTGAAGTAATGCAGTCCATACTGGACAAACAACTATTTTTGCAGATTAATCAGATGGTTATATTCTTGAGAATCATCGATAAAGTTATGAATGAAAGTGTCCAAAAGTATAAAGTGAATTATTGTAATAATATTGTGTATGTTTGAACGGAAACTCTGTGTCGCTCTGTCTCCAGACACAGATAAGAGATGAGAGATCGATTCCTTCTCAGGAAGATTTGGATAAAGATAAAAAGAAGTTGTGACTTCTTTAATTTGTTCACATCCTGTTGTCAAAAGTTGTTTCCTTGTTATTTTCTGGGATGTTGATGATGAAAACATGTAAAATGGTGCAGTGGGATTGAGAGTTTGACAGAACAGCTACAGCAGATAGAGTAATGATTTAAAACTTTGAAACTCTTCATGAGCTTTTTAGGGGTTTTGTATTTATTTGCAATAATATTTTATTTTTTTAAGAACTGCAAAAGCTGCACTGGATTTATATTATATTAGCTTATCTGAAACGTTTTGTCTCACTGCAACTGGTACAGTGTAATTCTTTAAAAGCCATGTGTGATTATGAGTTTTAAACATTTACCATTTAACTGAGATTATAAATAAACTGTGAAGAAGTACGAGTTTTGACATAATGATACAGTATGTACTGCCGTTAGCATGATAACCAGCTGATCTACGATTGTATGAGGTCGAAAAACTCACGGTAGAAACCTAAAGGAGAGAGGAAGATATAAGTATGTATAATATCACAGTTACATGTGATGAGATCATTGGATTAGAGGGAAATCAATATCTGCCCCACAACTGCAAGTCCACATCAGTCAAACTGCTACACTGTCAGGTCAAAATACTGTGGTGTGTGTGTGTGTGTGTGTGTGTGTGTGTATATATGTGTGTGTGTGTGTGTGTGCGTGTGTGTGTGTGTGTGTGTGTGTGTGTGAGTGTGTGTGTGTGTGTGTGTCCTCTGCTTTGCCATGATCCTTGCCTAACCTCCCCCATCGGGTGTCTTTCAATCAATCAGACTCACAACACAGAGGATAGCTCTGGTGTGTTTGTGTGTGTGTGTGCGTGTGTGTGTGTGTCTTTGTGTGTGTGTGTGTGTGTGTGTGTGATTGTGTGTCTGTGTGTGTGTTATCACCTTTATTCATAATAATCAGACTCAGCTGTTCAGGAACCAGTCAGCCCCGAGGCAAGAGAATCAATGCTATATCTGACAATAACACACAGACACACACACAGACACACACAGCCTGGAGATCTCAGATGGAGAAAAGACAAAGAGAAACGTTGACCTCTTAAAAATTGTATCTACATTCAGAACAGTTGGAGTTTTCAGTCTCACACCAGCAGCAGCAATATCTTCAAAACATGGAGACCAATGTGAAAAAACTTTAAAAGCGTATTCCATCCATTTGTTAAATATACCACGGAGAAATATTAGGTTTTGCTTTATTTTCAAGAATGGTCTAACTCAAAGGAGCAGAGAGTCCTGACTGTCCCCTTTTCCTAAAAACGCATGATGCCACTGTCCAAATATTTAACCTAGTGTATCTTTGTCTAAATCATGGAAGGTAAAGATGGACGACGCGTGTCAACTTCCTCCCAATATCCAGAAATGAAGCCAAATTCTCTTGGATATGTGCGCTGCCATGTTGCCACCTCATGAAAATGACTGTACAGTTACTAATAACATCTCCCAACATGTGTTCCTGCTCAAATCTTTATCAATAAGTCAAAACTACAGCAAACGAGAAAGCATAACCACAAAGTGTATTTGTGCTAACTAAAGGAGGGATCATCATATGCCTGTGTCATTGTTTCTTCAATCAATATAATTTTTTATTTATTTAAAAGCTCACTGCTCTTCCGTGAGCTTCAGTGAGTCCCGGACAATAAGTGTGTATATGTTTAATGTTTAAAGGATAATCGTCTTCACACTGCACATATTATTTTACCCGTTTTCAAATGCTGTATTAATTCAGCTTCTTTACTACAGTGTTAAAAATAAAGTGCTGAGTAATGCTGCCGCCCTCCCAGCAGCCAGGACGTGAAGTCAGGGATCAAAACCTAAAAGGACGAAGCTGCACTGAAATGAAAGTGACGAGAACATCCGCTGCTCATTTCGCCTGTCGTCCATTTATTGTTGTAATAAATTGTAAATATATGATTTAAAATCTTCGATCATCTTTTCGTGATAAAAACACAAACTGGAACATATGACTGAGATGAAGGATGTTTCTTGTTCTTTCTGGAAAGTGGGTCTGGTTCTGGATCTGAGGTTTGTCTCAGATCCAGAACTCCACAGGTTCACACGTCAGAGTCAACTGTTCTTACACTGAACCATCAAACACTGAACCAGCAGCAGCCTCTCTGATCTCTCCATGGAGCTGGATGAGAGAGCAGTGTGTGTGTATGTGTGTGTGTGTGTCTGTGTGTCTGTGTGTGTACATCCCCATGTACAATGTATGAGAGAAATAATGGTATAGTGAAAAACACATATTTTTAACTAAATGAATCCTAAACAAACTCCTCTATTGTACTGCTCGACTTTACAGGTGTTAATTGGTTAACTGCAACTAATGATTCTCATTATCAATTCATATTAATTATTATTAAAGCTGCTGCGTTGATTATTTGGTCTTTACATTCATCACAAAATAAGGAAAAGTCCAAAAAACTCTGTGAGACGCAAGGTGACGTCATCAAGTCGCACATTAAGTTCAGTCAAATATCCAAAATACAAAGACACTGAATTTATAACCAAGTAAAACAAAGAGTTTATTCAATCAATGACCTCATAGTGTCAGCGGTTATATGTATGAGTTTGTGTGTGTGTGTGTGTGTGTGTGTGTGTGTGTGTGTAGAAGCATCAGTCATACTTTCTCCTCTTAACCACTCACCCTTATTATCATCCCCAGCTACACTGTTGCTTCTTGTAACCACAATAAACCAAGAGGCCAATGGAGCAATGAAAGCGTCCCCCCCCCCCCCACCCCCACCAACCACCACCACCTGTCTCCTTTTATTATCATTCACCCTTTTTTTTTTTAAACTGTCCTCTCCCTCTCCTCCCATCCTCTCTGCCTGGCCTCCACACGTGTGTTCTTGGCTTTTAGCGATTGGCATGATGCCTCCATGTTACCGAAGAGTGACAATACTCTAATCGTTCCAGAACAACGGCCACACCAGGCAACCTTGAAACGAGCACTTAACCCTGAAAACGCTGCACGACAGCAGAATATTCAGAGGCCGAAGACTGAGCGGCTCGTTTATTTATAAAACTATATCACTGTCATCAAGAAGGGAAAAGAGCAAATTTCATTTTCCATTCACATTCCCAACCACTGTGGATGTTCACCGGACAAAAACAAAATCAAAAGTCCAATTCCAGTTTGAGAAATTGACAGGATTGGTTTAGTTAGTAAAATATGACTTGGTCCAAATGACACCCATAAGGATCCAATCCCGACAAGCTGCAAGTGCATTTTCCAAAAACCTTTTCGATTAATCTAGTTCCATATTTTCCAGAGGTTATATTTTCTGATCCTCTGCTAACCTCAACAAAATAAAAACACCACTCAGGCCCAGAGCAACATTTACTAAAAAGACCTGAACAGGCTCCAGGAGCATTTTCCCCAAAAAACGTTTCTATTAATATAGTTCCAGTTTTTGAACTCGACTCTAGAGGAGCTGTAGCGCTCCTCCTGTCATCGCATGGTTTCTGTATAATAATAAAAGCTTTCTATTCTTAATCAGCACTTGTTAGGATTTGATTCTCCATTAGGACTCGACATGTCACCTTTCTTGAACCTGTTGGTTCTCAGGTCTCAGGTGAAACTGTTTTAATAAATGTCATCTTCAGGAACTGGAGTGCAGCCGAAGCAGATTTGTGCTAAAGGAAAGTTTAGCTCCTCTGTTTAGTTCCTGGACTTTTGTAGATGTTTGAACAGTTTGTTTTGAAAAGGGGAAACTTACACAAACTGTTCACTTACAAACGTCCTTCAATCAAAACGTGAGCAGGGAAATGTAAAGGCTCTTAATTAATAATAATAAAACTGGATCAATATCATTCCATAAGTGCTGAGGCAGCGGAAACACAGATCTATGGTGGATATATTGAATTGTGTGTCCTTGTTGTATCTAAAGATTTCAAATCTCTAACTGGAACTAAGATCACACGTGAAATTCACCCAAATATGGAAGAAAACACACCAGGAAAGATTTATATGAAGATGCTCTGTTGTTTGTTTCTTTCCCTTCTTATTATTTAGCTGCACTTATGATCCAAAAATAGGCTGAAGTAGATCAGGGACATCTGAGTGTCCGTCTCTTTAGAGGCTAGATTTTGAGACAGATGCAGAGAGGGAGACATAATCAAAAGACAGAGAGTAAACGATCAGGAGGCTCGATAGATACAGAAAGAGACAAGACAAAGAGGTTAAAGAGACATAAGAAGGAAGACGTGGAGGAGGAGAGGGAGAGAGGGAGAGAGGGAGAGAGTTGGGGAAAAGGAAAGAAAGTTTAGGAGCAAAAGAGAAACAATCAGCGGGAAGATAAAGAAAGAGAAGGAGAGAGAGAGAGAGAGAGAGAGAGAGAGAGAGAGAGAGAGAGAGACACCTGCCAGTGTTAATCAGTCAGTGGCAGCAGCTCTGTGTCTCTGTTTCTCTAATGGAGAAAGAGAGAGACACACACACACACACACACACGATGGGTCAACAATATCTTAGAGATATTTAAAAATCAAGTATCAAATAAATTCCCTTTGCAGCATCTGAAGAAATTTAGTAAAACATCAATATTCTCCACGATGAGTCATCCCGACACTCTGCCTGATGCAAAGAAATTGATGTCATCGCATCACATAGACATTAATTCAAGTTAAACTTGCTAAATATATGTTATTATATATAATAATATGTCATATGTGAGGACTTGTGGCTCTTGTGTTCATCACTGTCACTAAAACCCATTTCTGTATATAAGCATCACAGGGTTTGCAAATTAATCTGATTCATAAAATCCCAACAGGCTTCTTCTGGCCTTTCTAAGTATGAAATAAAACTTTGGAAAACTGTTTCAGAAAGTTACGCCTCCAGCTTTTATTCATCCCACCGTCCATCACGTTACTTGAAAAGGAAACATCTTGCTTCTCTTACGTCTCAGCAACCTTTGCACTTTGTCTGTTTCTAGGTTTTAATCCCAGTTTTTTTGTGAGTGTGTTTTTATAATTATAAGTGTTTTTAGGGCAGGTGCAATATTCCACTCACTTTTATTCTGCATTATTCTCCTACACGTCCTTGTGTACTGTTTGTTGTACATGTCCTGCAGCTGCTGTAGTACTTTGGCCCAAGAAAAGTTTCCCCACGGGGACAATGAGGTATATTTGATTTGAAGTTTGTTCCTCCTGGGTCTGATATATTTCTCATTTCTGTGTCAAATAACAAGCAGTGATGCACAATCAGTCAACTCAATGTATCTGATAGTCTGTGTGATATTTAGTTCAATGACATGAGAACCTACCCCAACCTTGAATTTGACTGTTATAAAGATTTATAGTAAATTTGATCCAGGATGATCTCACTTTGCAAAAATATCCGAAACCGAGGCTGATGTTCCAGGGATGGAGGTTCTCTCGCTCTATTGCACAGACACACACACACACACAGGCTCCCTCACTGTGACTACACACAGTGTGCACTTTACACACTGCATTGAGTCTCTTCCACTCACTTCACCCCAGCAGAGTGAAACAACATCTGTAAGCAAGTGCAGCAGCCGCCGCCTAGTTCTGAGTTGGCAGGACCACGAGTCTTATTCCCAACAGTCACCTTGTGGTGGGATGAACGACAGAGCGGCAGCAGAGAGCGGCAGAGTCCAGGAGAGGAGGCCGCTCATCATCCAGAGGATGACGACAAGCAGGAGAGGGACTCCATACTAACACTGAGCTGTGCAGTGATCTGTGATGTAGCAGTCATCGTTTCAAATCCATATCTTTTTATAACGTTTGACCTTGATAATGTGTACAATATGTGTATGTACACTATATCGTATAATAGTAAGCACTATAAAAGTTACTAAAAAGGTTGGGTTCTGTTATTAGCACCAGATGTACCAACGTAAAATAGTGCGAGGGTCACTTGAAGGTGTCAATGTGGACAAAATGTTGAATATAACATATCTAGTTTAGTATCGTAGAAATGTCAGAGATATGAGACATGACACCATTAGGTGTAGTAAATTCACTAAATGAACCAAACTGATGAGCAGCCTCTTGTGTGTGCGTAACAGAAAGACTTCATCTTCCATCAAATACAAGGTTAAAAACTTTCCATCTGAGCTTCTGCAAACAACGGAAAGCGTGAGAGGACGACTGGCACTTCGTTACCTGCAGTAGAATCCATTATGAAATAAGTGAATTAAAGCTAAATCACAATCTAGTCGATGCTTGTGTGTTTTCTCTTTTCTGTCCACCATCACACACACACACACACACACACACACACACACACACACACCTTGCACCAGTTAACCACACATCTGGATGAGTAGCTGCAGATTCCTAATATGTAATAAGCAGATATCTGAGGTCACTTTCCACTGCAGCTGTGATCAAACACAGAACATTAGGACCTGACAGGCTCCAGTGCATCTGCTCCTCGTGCTGCTGAAGGCTGCTGTGCTGCTGCTGGCCTGGTCTCACTAAAGCACACCATCATCAGGAATTTATTACCCCCCCCCAACAGAAGCGCTAAATCCACCCCTTGATTGTGGGAAGTAATCTGAGGTCACAGACACAATTTAACTTCCTGCAGGGGTTCAGTGTTTTAAGCATTGCCGCAGAGATTCTGGGGGAAAGTTGTGGTTGTTTGTTTGCAGCGGATGGAGAATAGAACCAACCAGCCCCTCTGTGATTTAAAGTTAGATGTTCTGATGCAGGACCGAGCCGGGAACATGCATCCTCTCCCCGCAGCCCCGACACTAGGCCTCTGCACCCGTTCATCTGCCAAAACGAGACACCGAGCTCCGGCAGGCTCCGCAAACACGTCTCCACGCGTGCACCGCGTAACGCGTGTCGTTGAAATAATGCGTGAAACAGCGCGTCCCTCCACCGGATCACTGCGGTACCCTGCACCCAAATGCAGGCCGGCGTCCCCGCAACAAAACACCGCGCACCTCCTCCTCGCTCCCCTGCAGGGGACGAGTGCACGGAGCGGAGAGAGGAGGCATCCTGTCATCAATCTGTCGGCCTTACCTTCGGCTTCGGTGGCAGCTTCCTGGGGGGTTGGTTTTGTCCTCCTCCACCAAGACGGGCTGAATCGATGAGGACAGCGGTTTGTCAATGGAGGAGCCTTTTATTCCTCCTCGGTTAGTCCTCCTTCGTCCGGGTGTTTACAGGACAGGTCCGGGGAGTCTGCACCGGGGAGACGCGGAGTGTCGGCGGGGGAAGGGGCGCTGCGTCCCTGCAGCGGTGAAGCGCCGGCCGGGAGACGCTGTCGGTGCTGCCGAGGATGTGAGCCGGTGCTGGAAGGAGGTGATGATCCATAGAGGTCCGTGTTTCCACCTGACACAGCGACCACCTCCTCCACCTCCTCCTCTCCACTGGTGAGGCTGCACTGAAATATCAGCATCAGTGCAGAGAGCAGAGAGGAGAGGAGGGAGGAGGCAGGAAAGGGGGGGAGAAGAGGGAGGAGAGGAGAGGAGGGGGAGGAGAGAGGAGGGGGGAGGAGAGGAGAGAGGGGGAGGAGGGGTGGGGAGGAAGGAGGGGAGAAGAGGGCGGAGAGGAGAGGGGGGAGAGGAGAGGAGGGAGGAGAGGAGAGGAGAGGGGGAGAGGAGAGGAGGAAGGAGGAAAGGGGGGGAGAAGAGGGAGGAGAGGAGAGGAGGGGGAGGAGAGAGGAGGGGGGAGGAGACGAGGGAGGAGAGGAGAGAGGGAGAGGAGGGGAGGGAGGAGAGGAGGGAGGAGAGGAGAGGAGAGGGGGAGAGGAGGGGAGGAAGGAGGGGGAGGGAGGTGGAGAAGAGGGAGGAGAGGAGAGGGGGAGAGGAATGGGGGGAGAGGAGACGAGGGAGGAGGTGAGGGGAGGGAAGAGAGGGGGGAAAGGAGGTAGAAGAGGAGGAGAGATGAGGGAGGAGAGGAGGGGAGAGACATGAGCGGGAGAGGAGGTAGGAGAGAGGAGGGAGGGAGGGATGGAGGATGGAGGAGAGGTGAAGGGAGAGAGAAGAGAAAGAGGGAGGGAGGGAGAGAGGAGGGGGAGGAGGGAGGAGAGAGAAGAGATGAGGAGAGGGAGGAGAGAGAAGAGAGGAGGAGAGGGAGGGAGGGAGGGTGGAGAGGAGTGATGATCAAATGATCGTACACCTGCTCTAAAGCAGACTGATGTCGTCTGTCACTCTGAAACATTGATTCCTTTTCCCGCCGGACAAACAATAGAAATAAAAACAAATATGAGGGTCGACCAATAGACGGGCTTAATAATGCATCAACATAATCATACGGACTAATTATAAGTTAAAATATTGCTTGGTCACCACACCAGATATGTTAGCCACAGTCAGACCAACCATTGGAATGGAGGTAAAAGAGGTGTAACCTAAACTCCTCCTCTCTCCTTCTTCCCTCTCTCCAGAAATGGAGCCAAACTATCCCGGATTCAAGGGCCGCCATCTTGTGCATTTGTCTGCGCAGTAGCAATCGGGATGGAGCCTTGGGATTGAGGTCCCGCCCATATACACGCTTGACCAATCATGAGTCAGTCTCAGGGGTCAATCGTGACCTTTTCACCTCGTTTTTTTGGCATCAAATGACAAATGAAACCAAACTTCCCTGGAACACATCGGCATCATAAGAACAACCTAAAATGACCGAGAACAACTTATTATCAGACGTTACTCTTTACTGTGGTTCATGTCCCATTTGCTTACATGGAGGAGGCCGGAATTATGACCCACACTGCAGTCAGCCACCAGGGGGTGTTCGACAAGGCCGCTGGAAGTGAGTGCTCGGCAGCACTCCCTACTGGTGAGAAACAGCATCTCCAACCAACATGAAGCGGATCAACTGCTCAAGAGGTGAAGTAAGTTTCTTCTAAGCAGGAGAATTCTTCTAAAGCTTCCTTTTTTACTTTTACTTCTTAAAACCACCTTGTATTTTTTTTATTTAAAAAAAGATCATTTTAAATAGGATGGTCTTTAAAAGCAAATGTTGTAAATGACTAAATCCAGTGGGCTCAGCGAATCAGATGAAACAGCTCCTATCTCTTTGTATGTCTGAAGTCAGATGTTTTTAACGGTTGTGTGTATTTGTGTCTTTCAGTCACTTGGTAAAGGAGGAAGAAGACGTATCCAGCTGCAGGAGAAGCAGAGACCTGAAAATGAGTGGAAGTTGATATTTGAAGCTCTGTGAGGAGAAGCTGAGGAGCAGCGTCCTGGATCAGGAGGCCAGCTTCCAGCAGAGGGAGGATCTGATGAACCAGAGAAAGATGGAGGAAGAAGTAAAACTCTGGTTCCTGATGAACATTGCGCTTCAGGTACGTTGCATCAGATCATTTTAGATTTGATTTATAAGGATTGTTTGTTTCATCTTGACACTTATGTTGTCTCTGTCTTGTTCAGGAACTCGCCTTGAAGACCGATGAGTACAAGCTGGACGTCAAAAGGAGGAAAATGAAAAGAGAGAGAGGAAGCGAGAAAATGAAGAGCAGCTGGAGAGAGAGAAGAAGAAGGAGAAGGAGAGAACTGAAGGGGAAAGAAAGGAGGGAGAGGATGAAGATGTTCCTCAGTTCCACGACTGCTTTGTCTCTGTTGATAAATCAAACCCTAGGAACACTAGGTGGTGTTATAACACACGTTCAACCTTTAATTATAGATTATTTATTTTTGAATAATGTGATATTGAAAGCAGCATTGATATCTCTCATTCATAATTAAGATGACAGTTTAAAACACACACATGTGCAGTGTCACTTTAACACAGGAGGAGGAGTCTGGGACGCGGAAGTCTGAGATAGAGGGGGCGTGTCTCTGCGCGGTTACATATGATGACACGTGAGAGTGTTTTGAAGTGAGTGTCCGTCGAACCGCAGAGAATCGAACAAGCTGCTGCTGCTGCTCCTCGTCTCCTACCAGACATGTCCGAGTCCATCAAGAACGTGGTGATCTTTGGAGCCACGGGAATGAGCGGGCTGGCTACTCTGCCCCTGGCGGCGGCTGCAGGTGAGAACACCTGCTAACATCTGCTAACATCTGCTGACATCTGCTGACATCTGCTAACATCTGCTAACTGACGTGTTCGGTTCAGTTTATTGACTTGATATGCACAGGAAGTGCTGTCAGTCAAAGTTCACTGATCCAAACAGGAGTTAAACAGAGGGATTCACCTGTGAAGCTTGAATCAATAATCAGTCAATAATAGATTTACATTATTATAGGTTTGCATTGGATGAGGGATTATAATAATATGATAATTTCTTCTTTTAAATAATATTATTATTGGTCAATTCCAGATGCACATTAAAGACAACAGGAGTTGAGCCAAGATAAGATGAACAATATTAAGACACATGGATTTATAAATATGTATATATAATTGTTATTGGATGTAATTCATTTTAGGATTAAGAGAGTCAACATCTGCCACTGCCATAGATTAATAGGGTTGTGAATAAATTGTATATCTTAATTATTTATACTAATGCTGTAATGGTTATAGAGCAGGCTATAGCTTAACTTGTGGTTATTCACATTTCAGTTAATGCATAACATCCCTCCAAACTTTCAGAACTGCATGAGAACCAGGAATCATCTGAAAGATCAATAAATTATTTATTGCAGTAACTGTATCAAGATATGACAAAAATATGGTGATATTTGATTTTGTCCATATTTTCCAGTCCTACTTTAAATGCTTTTGAAGACTAGCATAATTTAATATGAGAAATGACTTCTTCGTGTAAGCTTAAATGTAGTTTCATTCCTAAAGTCACATTGGAATATGACTCTAACTGCAAGTCTCTGCTGTAATTGCCTCAATTTCCTGCTGAAAGACTCACAAATGCAAAACACAGGCAAACTCACACTGACACAAATCACACATCGTGTCACAAGCATAATTTGATTCAACAGCATTTTCATTTCCTCTCCTCCCGCTAAAAAAAAAACTGAGTCACGCTAGACGTTGCAGAGCAGCAATGTGCTGAGTCACAGCGTGGCACCGACAGCTGATAGTAGAAGATGTCAGTATCTCGCCTGCTCAGGATGGGTGGAGTCAATATTATACAGCTTCTGGAAGAAGACTCTTATTCCATGTGGAAGAAGCTGTGTCACAAAGTTGAATCCATGTGAATCCAAGGCCCAACAGTCCCTGAAAGATCAATCCAGGGAATTTCACACAATCAAAGATATCAGTCACATAATCTATGAGTTTTTCACTGGGAAATCGGTGACCTGTTTGGTTTTCCACGTGTCCTCCCTCAGGGTACAATGTGACGGTGCTGGTGCGGGACCCCACCAAGCTGCCCGCTGACCACAGGGCTTCCAGAGTGGTGGTGGGAGACGTCCTGAATAAAGAGGACGTGAGGACGGCCATGGAGGGCCAGGACGCTGTCATCATCATCCTTGGCACGCGTAATGACCTGAGTAAGAAGAAGCTTTAGTTTCCCAGTGATTCTTCACTTAAGCTTTGGATTCTATGTGGTTGAAAAAGACCAAACTGTGACTTTACTGAATCTAATTGAGATTAAAGGCCCTTGACTCTTGTGATCTTTTTACAGTGGTTTGGAATTTTATCTCCTTAAGTTGCAGCATTTCTTTTCTCAATGCATTTGTGCACAGACTGCGCAGCATATGATTTTTTGATTCTTTTTTTTATAAATTGTATATGATTTCCTGCACAGATTATTACATTTCACACATTTTCATGTAACTGACTAAGTTTGCCTTCTAAACGGAGGATTGGAGCTTTTAATTGTGTAAAAATATAATATATTCACTAGAGGTCGCCATAAGACTGATAACCCAACGGTCAACCCAGTGTGACAGCATCGTGTTAGTGTGCCACAATCAGAATAACACCATATATAAAATACTTAGGAGGATTTAGATAAGATAAGATTATAAGATGATCCTTTATTGATCCTCTGTTGTGGAAATTCTGAATTGACGAGGCAGCACAAGTAGAAAATGTGATAAGAAGTACAAATAGAAACACAAAACAAGACATGAGGCGGTTAACAAAATGTGCAAATATAAAGATATAATTTATATCAACATTTTAAGCTTTTAACCATATTCTTTTCATGTGTGTACTTTACTCTTTAATGAAGTTTTTAATTGTTGATTTACTTTCCAAATCATCACATTGTTCTTTCTGTCGTGCGTTCCTCAGGCTCAACCACCATGATGTCTGAAGGCACCAAGAACATCGTGGAGGCCATGAGAGCTCGAGGGATCCGTAAAGTGGTCGGCTGCATGTCAGGTACGAGTTCGACTCACTGTGGTCATCACCAAGATGGAGAGAGGGTATTTGAAGCTCATGTGTATGATAAGAATGTTTTTCCTATGTTTCCTCCTCCTCCTCCTTCTCCTCCTCCTCCTCCTCCTCCTCCTCTCTTCCAGCCTTCCTGCTGTGGGATCGCCCCAAGGTCCCCCCCCGTATGCTTCCCGTGACAGAGGACCACGACAGGATGTACACGGTGTTGAAAGAGTCCGAGCTGGACTACGTGGCTGTCATGCCTCCTCACATCGACAGTAAGTAGGAAGTACAAACTCCTGTTGCTGCTAAAAAGACCCACAGTTAGCCAGGCTCCTGACACAAAATGGATTCCAAGTAGATTTGAAACAACACAACACAAAACCTCAAAGCTCAACATTGATTGAAAATTTCTGTTTTAATGGTTATTTTACTGTGAAAAGCATCTGTTATTGTCTCGCTCCCTCCAGACGACCTTCCTCTGACGGAGTGTTACCTGACAGCAGAGAACATGCTAAAGGGAAGAGCCATCTCCAAACACGACCTGGGACATTTCTTCGTCAAGTGTCTGTCCACCTCGGAGTGGGACGGCAAGACGGTCGGACTTTGGGGAGAGTACAAATGATCCTGAACCAACCGGGCTGATTTCATCCACGTGCTGAAGAGATTCTTTTTCTTGTGTATTTTTTATTTTTCTCTCCATCAAACACACTGGAGAAAAATCCATATTTATGAGTGCTGAGACATAAATTATAGAAATGTGTTTGTTCTTCTTTGATTTGCTGTTTTCCCTTCCATAATAATGATTGAGCAGCTTTAGCTTGTTGTTGATTTATAATAATTTATTTTTTAATAATCTGAGGCGTTTTAAAACCAGTGTCAGGCTGCACAGCTGCTTTCGCTCTGTAGTTGTGTGCATTTCTTCCCATCAGGTCTGTGCTGTCACATGATCTTTTCTCCTCCATGGACCCGTTTGTCATGTGAGGCCAACAGTCGCCTCCCTTTTTACAGCTGTTAAAAAATAAAACACTTTATTGTACAAACTGTGTTGGTGAAAGAGTGAAGTGTCATGTGACCAGGCTCAAGCTGATGTCCAGTAACAGCTGGGCTGTGACTAAATTATATAACAAGATCCTGAACAGTAATTTACTCTATAGAACAGTGGTTATCAAACTTTTATACTTCAAACTACTGCCAGGCCTTAAACACGCACTGAGAGAAGTGACCACAATAACAACTGGAAACATTACCTGTGAGTTCTGCTCATAAGACTCACTTTATTGTTTGTATCATTATGGTTGAAAACAATAATTTAACAGTATTTAATATTGTTATATTTTGTGTTATGGATTTAAGCACTGCATTATCTGTTTTATTTGGAAGCACTTGCTATATAACTATAGTTATTAATGTTGTTCTTATTAATATCAGTCGTATTGATAAAATTCTTCTTCTTCTTCTCAGTAGTAGTATTGGTAGTATTATTATTATTAGTAGTAGTAGTACTACAGAGGTAGAGTTACCCAGATCGATCTAATCACTGTGAAGGAGTTTAAGTATCATCAGGATCAGAAACATTTCAGAATAAATCAGCCCACAAGTATTTGTACCCTAAGTGAAGTCCTTCACATATTTCATTTATTAAACTCTTTAAATTTCTAACAGCAAATATTCAGGGTAATGCTTGATTAAAACCTTAACTCACATTGTCAACAGAACTTAAATACACAACTAAGTTATACCTGTCTCTATGGGCGGTCCTTGTGTGACTGAAGGTGCTTTAGATGTTGATATTCACACTAACTTGAGGGAACCACTGTTGTTGACCTGCTGCTTCTCCCACACTTCACCTCATGTGAGCTCGTGTCTCTGCAGTCAGATGAATTGCACGTGTAGTGACTCCTCCTGACTGAAACGGGTCAAGTGAACCAAGCAGAGCCAGCACAGCATCGGAAATACGTCATATCTCCCCTCAAAAATAAAAGCTAGTCGTAGAGAGGGGTTTTAAATAATATTAATAATTCTAAATATATTTATGCTCAGTGATTTAAGTCACTGCTTCCACATTTCTTATACAAATCTTTTCTTTTTTTTGGTTTTTGATATTCTATCCTATTTTGTTGAGTTGTGTTTTATTGTGTTGTAATTGTGTTGCTGCTGGTGTATAACCATCACAATCATTATATCTACCTGTGCATGTTCTATTTCACATATATGCATCATATCATATTACATTGTATCTGATCTGTTTACATTATATATATTTATGTTTACGTTGTATCTTTATTACTTTTACAAAGTGTTTATTTTTACTATCCTCTTCCTCGCTGCTTGAACACAGGAAGTTGTCCCATAATTGGACTAATAAAGTATTCATTATTATTTTATTTGTATGGTTTAACAAGGATATGAGATTTGCAAATGTATTTAAACACATCTAAATATATGATGGGAAGCTGCAGCACTCTGAAATGATGCCAGTTTAGATTTATAAGTTTACTAAAGAAAAGGAAATCTACACACTGTGCACAAAGTGTGTAAAAACCATTAGGATTCAGAACAATCAATAAAGGTTTCTCTTATTTTATATCGTATTACTTACTTGGTTGTAGCGGAGGTTCCCCGGGAGTTTATTTTGAAAGAGAGCAGAAGCAGTGGCTGTGTTTTCCTCTAACTTGATGTTATTTCCCTCAGTTTGTCCTCTATTCAAATGGAGGAGGAGTCTGGACTCTGCTGCTTCTTGTCTTGAGTGTTGATGGGATTTAAACTGAAACAGAAAATAAAGAGTGACATGTTGAAGGAGTTCAGTTCACTGCCCGTGTCCCTGCAGCTCTCAGGTAAATAACTGTCCCTGCTTGAAGTCTCATTTGAACTACTGCACATTTTTAATTGGAGTTCAAAACGATGCAGACTTTGTTTTTCCTCTCTGTGTGTCCTACTTTTTAAAATCTCTCTGTTTTGATTATCGATCCTGTAGGAAGTTGAAAGCTTTATTTTCTCACAGAAACTTGTATTTAAACTTTGTTTGTGTAACTTTATCTAGAACATTGTGACTCTGTGTAAAGTTTGTGATGTGGTTTCACACTTTGTCTTATCTTTACTGTTAAAAGTGACCTGTCAGATCAGTGATCCCTGTCCTGTCGTGGTTGATCTAATCATTTAGGAGTCACTGTTATGTAAATACCATGAAAACAAGCTCGACCCTTGTTTGGCGGCTGCTGAATGAGGCTGGAGGTGAATCCGCAGCTCTACGTGATACAATCATGATTCTGGAGTCGTTGTATTTGTTGATTAACTTGTCAAACGTGCATCTGAAGCGGATTTGTAGTTCTGAGAGTTCCTGTATTGGAATGTACCGCAGTAAAACTCCACTACCCACAATGCCCCGCGTCGGCTCCAGCCCCCAACTGTAGGCGTTTTGGCGTAAAACTCAAATCACGAGCGGGAGAAGAATCAGTCGGTTCCTGAAAGTCCGCGGCGACGATCTAAAACGGTTTAAAACCCGAATCATGCGTTTTTAATGAAAACACTTTTTCTAAACGAGTTAAAAAAGCTGCGACTCAATCGATCGATTCGTTTTTCACCGTCGAAGAAGAAGAAGAAGAGGAAGAGTAACGGTGGAGACGTGATTTAACAGGTCGGTTGCTTTAAAGACTTTTTAAAACCCAGTTAAAGTTCAGTGGTTTTCATTCTTGTGTCGGATCGTTTGGTTTGAACTGGGACGTTTGAAGAGAGGTTGGTTGATGAGGCTCTGAGTGGTTTTAATGGCGTTTTACAGAAAGTGGCTGTTTCCCTCCTGCGCCGTGAAACTAACGTTACATCCCCCAACTCGGACTCAGTGGACCCGTCACTTCAGACTCACTTTAACTATTCCGACCTAAACGTAACTAAACCTATTCCTAACTAAACTATTCTCAACCAAACTAAACTATTCCTAACTAAACTATTCTCAACCAAACTAAAGCTATTCCTAACTAAACTAAACCTATTCCTAACTAAACTATTCTCAACCAAACTAAACTATTCTCAATCAAACTAAACTATTCCTAACTAAACTATTCTCAACCAAACTAAAGCTATTCCTAACTAAACTAAACCTATTCCTAACTAAACTATTCTAAACTACACCTATAGCTATTCTCAACTAAACTAAATCTGTTCCTAACTAAACTATTCTCAACCAAACTAAAGCTATTCCTAACTAAACTAAACCTATTCCTAACTAAACTATTCTAAACTAAACTTTAACTGTTTTCAACTAAACTGAATCTGTTCCTAACTAAACTATTCTCATCCAAACTAAAGCTATTCTAAACTAAACTAAACCTATTCGTAACTAAACTATTCTAAACTAGACTTTAACTATTCTCAACTAAAATAAACCTGTTCCTAACTAAACCATTCTCAACCAAACTAAAGCTATTCTAAACCTATTCCGAACTAAACTATTCTCAACTAAAATAAACCTATTCTGAACTAAACTATTCTAAACTAAACCTATTCCGAACTAAACTATTCTAAACTAAACCTATTCCGAACTAAACTACTCTAAACTAAACCTATTCCGAACTAAACCATTCTAAACTAAACTTTAACTGTTCTCAACTAAACTAAACTTATTCTTAACTAAACTATCCTAAACTAAACCTATTCCTAACTAAACTATTCTAAACTAAACTAAACCTATCCAAAACAAAACATAAACTATTCTAAACGGAACTTATTCCAAACCTATAACCGAAACTATTCCAAACTAAACTAAATAATTCAAAATGAACTTAAACTATTGCAAACTAAACTTAAACTAAGCTATCACTATGGGACAACATAGTTATTATTAATGATAGTGTTATCAGTAGTAGAGTTAATTAATATATCTAGTAATTAGTTATCTGATCTATTCAACACTAACAAACAGTGATGATAAAAAACAAATACTTTCAAAAAGAAGTGAGAAGAAATCAATAAACCTTCTCCATAAGTCATTCATCAATAATTATCTTATACTTAACCAGCTTCCTATTTATCTATAAATATGTTTTTTACCGTTGCTCTATATTCTACAAAAATATGTAATAATGATTTAATAAACATTCATTACGTAGTTTAACTTCTGTCTCAAAGAATTATCTGCCCTTATTTATCTAGAACATTAGTTCATGTTGTCCTTACAACCATTTATTACAATCTGGTCAATTCATCGTTAGGCCAATAATAATCATTTTCTGTGTATTTAGGGATCAACATAAAAAATGATCTCACCATAACTTTCATCAATACCAATACAACAAAGGATCAATATATATATATTAGTATAACACTAAAGCACAGTGAGGAGGCCCAGCCCATAACTGGTCCCTGTCAGATTTATAATAGGTCAATTAGCTTTAAAAAAAAAGTTTTGTCATTCTCTTCTCATAAATAAGAGTTTAAAACCACAACCTCACTAAAGAGCAATAATTACAGATATAAACTAATATGAAAGGTTTTTATCTTGAATCCTTTTGGCCTTATTGCCCAGACCTCCACGAATAGTTTGTCATATCTGTTTATGACAAACTCTTCCATTCTTATTTTGAGAAACAGATCATTTACAAAATGATTACAGTAAATAATTGATGTCCCTCTTTCAGGTCATTTCAACCGCTCCTCTCTTGTTTTGCAGTTTAAAGATGATCATGAAGGGGCAGAAGCGTAAGTTCCCCCCAGAGGACGTGGAGGAGTCCGACCGGAGCAGCCTGACCTGGGAGAGCCAGCGGCAGTTTGTGTTCTCCGTCTCCCTGAGCAAGTACCAGCGAGGCCAGGAGCTGCCGGAGCCCAGCCTGCGGCGGTCGGTGCTGATCGCCAACACGCTGCGGCAGATCAGCCTGGAGGCCAGCGGAGCCGCCTCGGTGGAGGCCTCACCAGGCAGCTCTCCATCTGAGCCCCCGGCAGAAGAGGAGGAGAGTGTTTTCACCGGAGTTCCTTCAGCAAGACACCAACCTGCAGAAGCGGTGATTAACGGCCACTCAGCACTTTCCACCGGCCCCGTGGTTTCCTCTGGTTACTCATCAAATTGTGTTACAAGTAGGTGTCCGGCAAGCTGCCACTCGTATACATCAAATGTTCCCCTGTCTTTAGGAGACGAAGACGAGGACTGGGGGTCGATGACCACTGATCCTGATTTCTCCCTTTCAGCAGCCATTTCCTCCATTCTCTCCGCACTGGACTCCACCATAGACGGGAGCCCTCAGGCAGCTCCGCGGACGCCCCTCCGCTCCCTGGAGAACCTGTCGAGGTCCCCGGAGGGAAGCGCAGCGTGGGTGAAACAGGGAGTCAGGGGTTATGGGGGGGGCAGCTGGGAGCCGCAGGAGGAGTGCAGGGTGCGGGATAGCAACGTGGAGGTGATGTGGTCCAGCTACCTCAGCGATCTCACCGTGGAAGATCTGTTCCAGGACATAGACACATCCCTGCTGGAGAGAGACATGGGAGTGCTCGGGCTCAGAGGCAGCGGAGGTGGATTCCCGGCCGGGGAGGATCTTCTCCGCTACCTGCCACCGTTCTCTCCCGCCTCGCACCCCTTCTCCCTCTCGCTCAACCAGAATCTGAAGTGTCTGCCTTCTTTCTCCTCATTCAGCCCGATGTCTTCCTCGTCCTCTTCTTCGTCCTCTCTGTCCTCGCCACCGTCTTCTCTCTTCTCCGGCCACAATCATGCAAGAGAAGGTCTGGACCTGGAGCACCTGATGGAGATCCTGGTGGAGTCCTGAGAGACTCGTCAGCTTCATCATACCCTAAACAGGAAGTCACCTGAACACCATTTAACTAACTAACTGAACAAAAACTGAATTCTTCAAATGGACTGTCAAACATGTCCAATATTCTCTTTGCTGTTCATATGTGTATAACTGCTCAATGAGCGATGTATTAGAAGCTGTAGAAAGTAGTAGGAAAGTTATCGAGAGGTAGAAATGGTTCATGTTTAAGACAGAAAATACAAAAGAAGCTGTGATGCATCGGACAGCTCCTGTTGTAAGTGGAAATTCAAAATCCTTAACAGGAAGGATTTGTGTTTCTGCTGAAATGGAGATCGAGTGAGGGGGAGAATCAAGTCAGTGAGTCACTGCATAATGAACTGTAGAAATGCATTTTATTACTAATTCCATTGTGACTCAGATAATTGGAAATAGTGAAGTTCAGTGTTATCACGCAGTTTGTGAAGTCCTGGTGTTAATCCAGGAGACGTGGACTGAATTCCTTTAGAACCAGAGTGAAACGTGAGCGTGAGATCGGAGAGGATGGGACGGTGTGGGAGGAGCCTGGTTGAAAAACCAAAAAAAAAGTTATTGGTCAAATCTTCTGTGAAGAAATTCTTTAACCTCATATTTATCAGTTGGTTGTAACGGAGGGAATCACGTCAGATGTGAAGAGATCAGGTCGGGATTTTCAAACGGTCGAGTTTCCCAGGAAGACGTGAGCGTTAGTCTCCGTTCAGACCTGGTTTAACATCGTGAGGGATCAGATCTCAGGACACACTCTGGTCCAGTCAGACCTGAACTTAGCGCTGTCATCTGATCTCTCAGGGCGGATTCAGGTTCAGGTCCGAACAGGGACACGGTAGCTTGAAACTTTGAGAGATTAAGTGGTTCGACCAGGAGAAGAAATCCGGAAGAGACAGTATTTTGTGCAGTTAGCGAAGAAGAAGAAATGAAACTGAAAGTTTTAATCATGTTTAATTCTTGACACTTTTTCTTGAGTATCACCAGTTATATTTTAGTAACCAGAAGTTGAAGGTGCATTATAATTACATTGCATTCTGTATTCGCAGTAAAGAAGAAAGTGGTCCTTCCATATTGCTCTTTGGAAAAAAGCCCAACTCTTTAAAAACCTGTTTAAACCAGCTGACAGTCAAATCCTGTTTCATGTGAGAAGTGAAACCAGATTAAGTTTCATCCCACACGTTTCCTCTCAGAGGATCTGAGTTCAGCTGAGGAGCCACAGGAACCGTCCTCCTCGTCCTGTCACGGTTCCTCACACACGAGTTTTCATCTTCCTTTAGAAGATGCTTTTATTCAAAGAGCCTTTACAGTGCTGTGCCAAATAAGCCCCCCCCCCCCACCCTGTAGGTGCCACGTTATTTAAAGTCACAACCACTACTCAACCACTTCTGTTATACAGATGTAGAAGTTTAGTTTACATCTGAGATATTGCACTTTTGTTAATGATATGCATTTAAAATCTGGTGCCATGTGGTTTATGTTTTACTCTGTATTTATTTAAATGTTACATTACAGGTAAGATTTGGCCCGACTGGCCCTCGTCAGACCCGTTAGGTAACGTGTGGTCCTGTTCAGTGTTCTGTGAACTGTAACGTCATTGGTTCTAGATGTTGATCTGTCGTTATAACCACGTGACGGGGGGGGGGGGGGGCACTGAGGAAGCACATGATGTTTGTTAGATTTCTGAACAGCAGGGACGTCGTCTCAAAACTACTCAGAATCTGCATGTTGTTGTTAACAAGATGAGTAATTTAATGTCCCATGTCTGACCATTCAATACTGGTTTATTAATATTCTGTTATGGCAGTTATTTTATTAACCTTTATTTTCTCTACATATATTTTAATTTTGTTGTGTTTTCAAATTGAGGGCAGAATGCTCAGATACTATGTATTTAGACTTTTTTTAAAGAAGGTAAATATTGTACTTGTACTGATGTTTTTAATAAAACGTGAAAATGAAATTGTTCTTTATTTGGTCTCAAAGGACTGAAAGACTGGAAAAAGTAGTTTGGAAATCACAGGACGACAAACATGATGTGATACAAGGAGACTTTTTTAATTTAATTTATTTTTCCAATATGAATACATGACATTAATAAACTACAACAACAAACACATGAACAACTTCATGTTACAGTATCAGGATGTAAATAACCTGTTCGACTACAGCAACTGGTGTGAACATTAAAGTGCATTTCAAGTGTTCGTTTCTCTGATGGATCAGATCCATGCACTATGAATCACACGTTACAGAAACATTTGGTTTTTCATCCACACTTCTTTTCCATCGTCTTCTCCTCTGCTGTCCCTCTTTTGCGACCCTTTAACCCTATTTATTAGCTACTGTTCTGGAGGCGTGGCACTGCACACAAGCAGACACCAGGGGGCAGCACCATGAAGGAGGACAGAACATGTCTTGCAGCAAACACACGGTTTCTCTGTAGTTTCTGTGCTTTTTGAGTCTGTTACAACGTTAACAAATGAAATCTGATTAAATAAGACACAGGTTCCAGATCTGAAAAGGTCAGATCCCAATTAGATCTGTATTATACACCTAAAATTGCAACAGACTAATTCGTTCATTAGGCCGAACCAGCCAGAGAATCATGAACACGAGTTAACGGTGCAGTGAAGAGTCTGGAGGCATTTGGACCATGATGTGCACGTGTGACATATAAAGAGGAGGAGCTGAGCGATTCACGCCCCTCAGAGAAAACAAAAACAACTACAGATTAGATTTTTAGTTTCAGCCGTTTAAGAATTAAATATTTGTTAGTCCTGAACGAACGACCCAATCCTACGGCACAAAATCAAACGTGACAAGAAAACAAAAGAAACACGCAGGATAAAAGTGAACCAAACAAACCAGCATGTAGCTACAGTTTCGGTTCTTGTGCGACTTCGAGGCAGACTCCGTGTGACACCAGTGTTTAACAGGAACATTTGTGCTGTTTGGCCGTCGTCAGTTTAACAAAGTCCTTTTACGTGTGCAGGAAGTGATGTCACGACCAATCAGGCTGTCCGTCCGTCCTCTCACCAAGGCTGAATCTCAAAACTCTCATCTCAACTCCTCGTTATCGCTCCGCTCACTTCTCAGGGAAACAAAATGAGAAGAATTCAGATTCAGCCGACCGGTGGGGGGGGTTTTGTTGCGGCTTTAAGACAGAGGGACCGGCAGAGGTAGAGCGTCTGTTTCCTTTCTCCCCCGCCTCGCGGCTCAGCCCTTGTTGATGGTGTTGTACGAGGGCTGGGACCCCGGCTCCAGGGGCCTACTGGCGGCCTTGTCGTTCAGGTAGGGCGGCGCCTGGTCGTCGGGTTTGCTCTCCACGATGGGCTCCCGGTCCTCATCCTGGTCGGACTCCTCGCAGCGCGGCAGCTGCAGGAAGGTGGTCAGGCCGTGCAGGTCGGCCATTTTGTGGAAGGTGCGCAGCAGGAGGTACATCATCATCAGACCCACAAACAGGTAGACTGCAGGGGGCAGCAGAGAGACACAGGTGTCACAGGAGGTTATTTACTCAACAGAATCATTTCCTGTTTGCAAAAATAATTGTTTACCTGAAGCTGCCTCACTCTGTCTGATACAATGCAAACATCAGAAGGTTTTGATAAGAACTTTAGACTTTAAATAAAGATGGCCGACATGACAGCTTCCCCAAAAAATGAAACCAAAGCGTCTCGATTGCCCCCTGGTGGCTGACTGCAGTAAATGCCCGTTAATTGGTAAAAACTGTCCCATTTGAGACTTTCTAAGAAATGTCTGGGGCTGGTAATATTAAAAGAATCATTATAATTAAGGGTCGTCATTGAGAGTACTGGATAGAACTGTGAATAAAAGAACAGGTACACTCGACTCCAGGCACCACTGTTCCCCACACACACACCACAATAATAATGCTGGTTGGAGCTTTGCCCCCCCCCCCCCCCCGTTTCTTCTTCTTTAGAAGTGGTTGGTTTTGAATCACAGCAGGCCCGAGGACAGAAATGAGAACAACAGCGCCCTCTAGTTGTAGTTGCAAGAGGGTGAAAACCACCTCTGTTCAACATTTGTTTTTCCTGCTCAGATTCCTGTGTTTGCCTTGAAGCCATGAGGTTCTCTTCTGTCACATGTTTGCACTAAACTGCCCCAAATAACCACAGCTCCTGGACAACAGTGTCTCACTGCAGAAGTAGGCCAACGGGGGGGGGCCTGGATCCCGAACTGGACCGTTACTGTGGGAAGTTTACAGGAAGAGTGGTGCAAAGGAAATCCTGAGGGACACGGGACAACACGAGAGGCTGTTTTTCTATCAGCATGATTCACACGTACAGATTCAGGCCTTAAAACTATTTAATGCAACTAACCTGGAGTTTGATTAAAGAGAAACAGATAAATAAAGTTAGGAGGAGGCAGAACCAGGAGTTTAAACCACCTTCTTTAAAAGTATCGAGACTGAGAATGAGCTGTGAGGTTTGAGCTTGACTGATAATCTAATTAAAGACAAGTTCTTGAATCAGAGGTCTAAATATTATACCGTTTATATTTCTCCACGTTGTGACCTCTTCATGGTGAATAACAGCATGTGATGAGTTCAAGGACTTTGACAGTTCAAACTTCAAAAAATATTTGCTGTTCAACGAGTCACTACAAATGGTAAAAAAACCTCGAACAGCAGTTTTGTGCGTCTTGCTCACTTGACCTTTGTGTCATCAATACTCTACTGAGGGTTTCAACATGTTGGAGTTCTGTATGTTTTATAACTTCAGGTTCAGAATATCTATTATATGAAGCCTTCACTTTCTCCTCGAACAAAAGCTCTTGACCTGTAAGCTTCAGTTTGACAACAGAATAAGACGAGAACAAGAGAACAAGAGCAGCAGCTGCAGATGTGTTGTTATTTACAACGTGAACACTTCAGCTGGACAAACAACATCGACTTCACGAGGCGTCCCGTCATCAGGCTGCGAGAACAACAGGCCCGGATCACTAATCCTCCTCAGAACCTGCAGGGGCAGTTTGGGTTAATCTGACTCGACCTACATCATGATTATGTAACACAGCCGGGATGACGAGGCAGCAACCCGGCTGCTCCGTGTGAACCGCCGGGCCTCCTGCCGACCTGGAGTCAGGGGATTAGACGAGAAAGCACGGAGAGGAAAACCCGGCGACAGTGAAACTGGTAGAACACAAATATCTCAGGATGAAGAGGAGGAGCCGTTCACGTAGAGGACGAAGAAGTCAACGAGGAGATTCCAGAGTGATGAGGGCCGACGTCTGTGTGGATGAGCTGTAAACAACAACACTGATCTTTCCACAGCAGAATTTATACGTCAGGTTCTGCCTCCTGCTGCTCTACAGGCTCCGCCCCTGCTGCTCTACAGGCTCCGCCCCTCACCTGAATGTTCCCCACATGTTCCTGTTAGAACGAGTCGGACCCGACAACCTGCTGCTGCTGCTTCCTATGATAAAGAAATGTCCAGACCCATATCTCCAGACACTTTCAGTCCTGAATACAACAGCCCAGCTTCCTCACTATGAGCCTGGTTTGTCAGATACTCACTGTAGACTCTAGAATCTGAAACAAAAACAAACAGCTCGTCTACTTTTAGACAGAAGCATCATCACAGGCCCGATTCAATAAGAGAGAAAACACTCTCACACACAGAGGCTGAAAAACAAGAGCATGAGTATGAAAATAACCTCCATCATGTGACCCCCCCCCCCCCCCCCCCGGGTCCAGAGCAGAGATTCATGAAGAAGCACATTTGTGTTGAACATCTGATCATAAGGATGAGAACGGTTTCTACACAGATAAACAACATGTTTCTGTCCAACGACCCACTGCTGATACTGGAAGAAGGCTCCAGGTCACATGCTCTTCTGAATGGTATCGCTGTTTGAATCTGCACTCAGGAGGTTATGTTTTCACCCCGTGAAGCTGTTTGTTTGTTTTTCCAACAAAACTGTCTGAAAAGTTGCGACATGGACCCAGAACGATTTGAAGCTTTTAGGAATTCTATTCTCCTTCTGTCTTTGTTTGCCTGATCCTGTGCATGTCAACATGTTACCGTCACCTGCAGATCAGTGGAACAAAGTGAAACCACCGGCAGAGCGGCACATTCACGTGTTTGCATGTGTTCTCCTCCATGTGCACAAGGCAAACAGAACGGGAACCTGCTCAAAGTCCTTCTGCAGGTCAGAGACCCTCTGAGGTCGTCTTTCATCAACATGATGAGGAGGAGACGAGAAAAGACTCAAACTTTAAAGTCTCCAGCTTTTCTCCCCAAATCTGCTGACGCTGCAGGTTACACAACAAACAACCACAGTTTTATGTCGGGTGTTTATGCAGCCGACATAAAACTGTCAACTACACCAAGACTTTGAAAGTGAGTTGAGGCGTTGAGGCCTGGCACTGGAATATTTCAACCCGTCTATGATACATTTCAAGTGTGAGTGAGACTCTGTCTTCATGATAATGTTAGTTTTAAAATAGAGTTTATTATATGAGGCATTTTACTTAATGACTTCATGCCCACACAAGCTTCTCTGTAGCTTATTGGTAAAAATCTCCGTCCTTACCAACACATCTGAAAAATGCTCCGTGTTTATTCTTGTAGTTGGTTTAGGTTTTATTTAAGTATACTTATAAGTCGAGGACGAGGTGGAACCATCACGACAGTCAGCGCCAGCAACGTTTTGCATTCGCTGCTCGTAGTCGGGTCGTTATTGATAAGAAGCGAACGAGGACGACTGCGTAATCGAGATGTTTTGTTCTGTCACGACTGCAAAGCATCCTGGGACGTTTCAAACTAAAACTGGAGCAGCAGCGATTCCAAACGTCTCTGGAGTGAGTCACTCAGAGTTCTGATCCATCCACATTAACACTGCGGCTGCATTAAAAGCTAGAAAAACTCTCAGCTCAGTAAACAGTGACTGATATTAACGTCACTGAGTCCGGCTCATAATGAGACAACACCTTCTTGTCAAACACACACGGCCATCGAACAAACATCAGAGAGACGCTGAGTGAGAGCAGCTGAGAGACAGGAGACACTCTGATCTCAGCAGAGGGAAACAGGACAAGAAGACACGTATTATCTATAAAGTAGATAAAAAGACACATGGCCTGATCCCTTTCCTTGGCTCTTCTGTCTGATCTTCAGTCTTATTCCCTCAGCCATAACACATCCAATTTTGGCTCCTAATCTACGAGGGACATATCCACGGATGAACTCACCCATGACAGAGACCTGGTACAGCTGCCTGTACTTCTGTCCAGGCTCCATCCCCGGAACGAAATCCCCAAGTCCGATGGTGCACAGCGAGATGAAGCTGAAGTACACGCCATCCAAGAAGGACCAGGACACCTCCAACGTGCTGAACACCGCGGCCGGAGCCAAGAAGAAGCACAGCACCATGAGGACCAGCATCAACAGGAAGTGGACGGCGGTGGCCGGCCGAGGCTCCATCCCCGAACGCTGCAGGAGGCCGACGGGAGCGAGGACCAGAGGGAACATGAGCCTCTGGACGCAGGCGGTGAGGACCAGCATGGTGAAGGGGACTCCTATCAGGGCGTAGACGATGGAGAAGGCCTTCCCGGTGTCGGACAGAGGAGTGGTGTGACCATAACCTGGGAGGTGAAGAGGGAGAGACAGCGGAGGAGAGAACATTGTTAGACACTGGACACAAGGGGCCTGTGATTTCCTGCTTCTCTGTTTAAAATCTATCATCGGTTTTATTATTATCTTCTTCAAATTATTTAGACCACAGTGACTCGATTACACAAACTGTCCTGAGTGTAAATATAATTATCATCCTACACGGCCCTTAAACGCACCCTACAAAATATTTATACAGTTTTCCCATCACTAATAATAATAATAATAATAATATTTTTGACACATGTGCTTCATACAGAAATATGGAGAATTAACTTAAGTGACCCTGAATGCAACAGCGGGCGTAAAGTAACAACTGCTAAATCAATTATCCTCCAGTATTCTCCATGCAATCCAGTCACGAGCTGCTACGTCCATAAAGTTTCAATGACATGAAATCATTCCATTCTGTTCGAATCTTCAAATCGATGAAACAAATTCAGAAAGTCGAGCATGAACAGAGTGGGAATCCCCCCCCCCCCCCCCCCGGATGTCGCTGCCCAGTGGTTCGATGCTGGTCAGTGGTGCGATGCTGGTCACTGGTGCGATGCTGGTCAGTGGTGCGATGCTGGTCAGTACATTCGTGACTTGTGTTCTGCTTCGTGCAGAAATGAGCATTTCCTCCGAGCGAGCGATTGGGAAACACCAGGACTTTGATGATCAGCTTCATCAACATGCACCAACACTTCCAGCCACGGTTGGTAATCCTGTTAAAGCACTTTGATCATATGCAATCGATACCACCCCCCCCCCCGCCCCTCCCCTCAACAAACCAATCCTTTCACTTTGTCTGTAACAAATGACTGGTTGTGATTATTACAGACCTGCGAGGGCCACAGACACCGGCTTTGATCTCAAACAGCTTCAGAAAAAAACTCACCAACTCTTCATTTAAGTCTCTAGGGGACAAATAAATAAATCCTGGATTCAAACACAAAGAAACTGCTGGTTTTGCTGTGAATCTGAAGCTTTGTTAGTTCCTGTCGGGTTTTGATTTTCTAGACAAAGCTGAGTTTTGTTATTTTCTTGTTGTTGAATAATCTAAAAACTAAATTCCCAGCTTTACAACTCTCGTCTCTTCAATTTCCTGTGCAGATGTTCAAGTTCATGTTTCCAACGTGCTGCACCTGCATCGCTGTGTGCTCTACCTCAACTTCCTGTTTCAACAGGAAATACAACAAATTAAGGGCGTCGGTTCACTGTGACACAGATGTCAAAACCTCAGCTGAACAAACAGAGCAGCCGGGAAACTTTGAAAAGAGAATGTGAACTAATAGCAAAGATCCACTTAACTGCTTCTGCAATGGATGTGAAGACAGATGTTCAACACCAACATCACAAAATCAACATCTGCACTGATGGAACCATGTCTTTTCAGAATATAAGAGATATTAGCCGGAGAGTCCAACAAGTAAAACAGCATAATGACCCTAAGATTCAGAATAAACAGACCAGACAACAAACTTCACATCTGTCAAAATACATTTGACAAGTCGTCATCTGATCCCTACTTTGTTTCGGCAGGTATCAGAATCACTGTCTGAATGAGAAGCAGGTTCAAAACAATAAACACACACTTACACCAAGTTGTTAAAAAACACAACAAGTTATGTTTAGATTCAGGTTTGTATGAATAAAGTTCTATTATTATATAAGATTTGTCCTGATGGTAAATCAGCTTCTAAATTCGTCCACAACACAAACAGAAACACACATTTCTGAAAACTCTTCGTCTTATGACCATGTCTCGGACTCTCGGGTCTTTAGTCCTGTAGCTGCAGACATAAGCTTTTATTTTCATGATCTAACAGATGAAGGGATTTACACTGAGCTGCTTGTGTGTGTGTGTGTGTGTGTGTTTTGTGTGTTTGTATACCCAAACAGGATTTAATTAGTCAAACGTGCAGTCGCTCTGTGCTGCCTCGAGACAGAAATGTGCCGACACAGCTCATTCTGAGACCAACACGCCCACGGGTGCCCTGATGGGTGCAAGTGCATTTTTTTCCCACTGAAACCATGTGGGTGTCGAAAGGGAAAATAGAACTGTGTCGCTCAGAAACCAGCACTGACGTGTCATTTAGTGTCGGGTGTAAAACTAGAGGATCGTCTCTTCCTGTCCAAGCCGTCGAGACAACACACAGATCAGATCTAGTATCAACTTCTGTTAAAGTCTGATCTGTGATAATCTCGACTGAATTACAAACTAGAGGGACTAGAGTTCACATCTCCGCCGAGGCCCAACTGCCTCCTTATGAAACCACATTGTAATTCACAAGATCCAGACTTTTATTTGGATCCGCTACAAAATTACACACACTCATAGATATCAGTCCTCTGAATGTGTCTGGTTCATTTTTTTTTAAAATCAAGATCCATGAGTTATTCTTTGAGAAATCAAATGTCCCATCTCTTGGATCCACACCCTGATCCAGATAACCACACTAGCTTTAAAGGATTCTTCACGGACCCACACCACTTCCTTCATAAAGTTTCATGCTGAATAGCATCAATAGCTTCTGTGTGATTCCAACAGACAATCAGACAAACAATAAAGGCCTCGTCGTGGCAATAAAGAGGCTCCATGATTAATTTGTGATTCATCCATGAAGACGCATGGTTTCCCTGCTTTTGTGACACTTCACAGATTAGTAGAGGTCGAGATATCCTGACTTTACAGGATCCTACATTTCCCATCATAGCACGTGACACTCGACTCTCCCTTCCTTCTTTCAATCTTCACAGTTTTATGGATTTCATTTCCTCACAATACATTTGAAAAACCTCTTTTCCTCTGTGTGACCTGTGGTTGTGTGTTTGCAGATTGTAACAGCGGCTGTTCTCTTCTTCAATCTGTAGTTTCTTTAGGATTCTTTGCTGCAGGTGAAATCCTCCTGCAGCCTCTAAACTCTAAAGGTTTGTTTTCTGCTCTCGACTGAGATGTAGTGGCCTCTTTGACCTGAGGTGTTTGGTGGTGAGAGGTTAGTGGTGTTGTGGTTGTGCATTTTAAGTACAGTGTTTCCTTCCAGCTAGTTTCCTGTTTGGCCCTACGTCATGCTGAAGAACAAAAAGTACCATAAGCTGATGTGTTAACACTGAAAAACAAACAATATAGAGCATAAACTTACATATAATTAGATTAAAACAACAATAACACTGATGCATTAAGAACACCACACTACGAGTTCAACAGTGCAACTCACGAGTGTAAACAACGTTCCACCAATGCAGCATTTAACTGCCACTACTTCATATCTTAATACTTTTTAAAACTTTGCATCGTTTCCTTTATCAGGAGCCAACAGTGAACATGTGAAGTTCACAAACAAACTTCTCATCTGTTTGTGTTGTGTTTTCATATGTTGGGTCCAAACTGCTGGAATGATCACATCTGAGGTGAAACCCTGAGATTTGATTATTTGCCTCCACTCGACCATGAAGAGGGTAGAATGTGCTGTAAGTGTGTGGGTGTGCATGTTCATCTGTGACACATGACGAACTCTGCACTTCCTCTCGCACCCAGCTCAGGTCTCTTAGTAGCAGAGGGGGTTTCAGACCAAGCTGCCTTCATGAGAGCTGAATCAGACCCTGTAGTCTTCTGCACACATTCATAAACCCTCCATAACCACAGCTTGGTCTCATAACTCCACATAAAAACCTTTGGAAGTTCGATCTGATGAAGAGAATCACTTTGCACGTTCTGCCCGAACCTCCACATCTGGCTGAGGCTACAGAAAGTTGATTTCACTTTACGCACACATGGATTGAACTACTCCCCCTCTGGCTGTTTGGGTTTGTGAAGCTGCACAGCTGCAACTTGTCAGAAACATCCCTGACACGTGGCAAAACATCACCAGAAAGCCATGACAGGGGTTTGGTGTTTCAGATCCAGCGAAAGACCAAAAGCTAAGTCCAGATATTCACAGATTATGGCTCAAATGTCGGCGCTGACATTTGAAGTTTGGGTATTTCTGCGTCGTGCGTAAAAGTCCCTTTGTCTGAAAACACCCAGAGTGCTTCGGTGTGAACTCACCCACAGTCGTGACCAGGGTGTTGGCGAAGAACATGGACGAGGCCAGGTCCCAGTTGGAGGTGACGGAGGAGTTCCTGAGCACGGACACGCCATACTTGTTGGCCGTCATCACCTTGACCAGAAAGAGTTCGAGCGACGCGGCGTTGACGCAGCTCTGGTTCAGAAAGTCCTGCTTCAGTACCTCCATGTCCCGGCGCAGCTTGTCCTCCACCGGCCGCTCGATGCTGGAGAACACCAGGGCTCCGAACATCAGGTAGATGATGTAGAAGAGGATGAAGCCTGTCAGCAGCAGCCACGACTTGCCCACAGAATGCATGTCTGTGCTTCACTCCGGGATCAACATCAGTGAAGCTGCGCACAGAGATTCACTCCCCGCGTCTGAGGCCACTGTGCCTGCTGCTCTGAGTCAGTGGAAACAGTTTGAGGGGCTGGACCTGAGTGAACTTGAACCCCTCCTTTGTCACATCAACCTCCTCCCACAGAAGAGGAGGAGGAAGAGGTGGAGGAGGAGGAGGAGGGTGTGTTCAGCTCCGGGTCCTGGAACTGCATCCTGTTCAGAATCCGGATCCGGGAGAAACCTCAGTGAGTCATGAAGTTAACACAGCGTCATTTCACTCGAGGACACGTTTCTTTAATTCAATGAAAAGTTGGATGATCTTCGACAAAAACTTTTTTAATAGATTTCACTTCAACAAAAACTTTGACATCAGTTTGAAATGAAAAACGATCATCCCGTTTGCTCCTCTTGTGAGTCACTTCACTTAAACTTCCACCTTCTTTGTTCTGGTTCAATCTGACAGACTTGAACATTTTTATATTCATTTGCATTTGAAAGTTTTACAACCTTTCCCAGTTTCTGTTGAAACTCAAGGTGTCGAAGTCCAGTGAGAAAACGTCAGTGTCAATGGTGAACAGACTGAGAAAGAAAATACAAGTTTAAAGTCAACGAAAGCTGAAAAATCATGTAAATATAATGTTGAACGGGCCTTTTCCAGGGATGAGAAGCTGGTTAATGTAAATATGTTCTACAGCAATGGAGGGAAATGAATCCTTGCACAGGTGAAACTTACAAACTCTGTTCAAATATTGGAATAAACTGTCACTTCCCCATCAGACCGGTCACTGCTTAATCCTAAAGGAGATCATGACCTGAACCATGAGCAGAAGAGAAGCAGACGGAGGTTTCACATGATGAAGGAGCAGAACAGTCTCAGATTTAAACCCCACAGAACAGATCTGTGAGGATTCATCCAGGTCACGGCTTCTTCAGGAGTCATACGAGTTCACATCTGTAACGTCAGTGCAACACGTTGATCTTCTGCAGAGGAGCACCGTGTGGTAGAGTGGAGAGAAAGTCCCATTGTGCTGCTGAGTGGACAAAAGAATCAGATTCAACTTGATGATTAAAGCTTTTATTTATCTCTGTGCTTGGATCCCAGAGTCACTTCACTGACACTTCACAACTTATCTGTTGTTGTATTTCTGTTGCTGACACAGACCTTGGATCTGTGGATAAGACGGTGACGTGCATATGTTCATGTGAATGCAGCCGTCTGCAGGCTTCCTGTGTTTCGGTGGCCTTGCTGCTCCTGGATGATCTCTGTGGGTCACATGAGGCTCGGAGGTGGCTGCACTCAGGACGAGGGACATGAGGACAAGAAATCCACGTCTGAATAGGACAGGAACAGGAAGACGGTCTGTAAAACCTGCTGATTCACTTCATGTTCTCCTTTCATCATTTGTTTGTGCTACTTTGTGTAATTTAAATGTTCCCCTGACCTCAGAGAGCCCTGGTGTGGGTCAGAGGTTTCCCACCGGCTCTAATGCCACTAACAAGAATGAAATCACACGGCACGAACACAGAGGGGCTGTAAAGACTCGTGGTGAGAAATGTTCAGAGATGTTAGAAGACGTTTTCCAGGGTAGAATCTATATGTAAAGGAAGTAGACACTGGTCGTCAGACCTTTGACTTCGTGAAGAAAATAGATTTTCACAAAATCACAATTCCATCTCAAGTTAGAGAAGCTGTTAATATTACACATTATTCTATTGTTTTCCATCTGCATGTGTCTCATGGCTGTTTCTGGTCCAATGCAGTGATCACGTCTGTGGTAAAGGTTTGATAATAACCCTGAGGAAGCAGCCGTGTGGAAACCTTTTGGTTTCTTCTGTCCCACCCAGTGCAGAACAGGGAGGAGTGGACCAAACAGTGGATTTGAAGAATCATTTCACTTTCATTCCATCTGTGTAAAAACCAAGAATAACCACAATGCCACCAAAGCTCCAGCTCTTGTTTCCTCTCACAGTCGCAGTACAACTCTCTACTTTCTCCTGAAAGTCATGACTGTCTAGTTTTTTGATGTTTATGTAAAAGGCGGCTGACTCATGCTGTGTGGACGGCGAGGACGAGCAGTCTGCCCCCCCGCAGCCCTGTTTTCTTCCCCGCACTACAAAGCTGTGTTATCACAGCTCTGCAGGCAGCTGCTCTGACTCAGCAGAACAAAGACTTTAACTCTTTCTGCACCACAGCCGCCTCATGTTCATCCACATACAGGATCACACTGATGATGCTGGAGTTATATATCGACATGTAAAGCAGCCGAGCTCTTTAACATTCCCTGAGTCCTGAACTGTCAAACCTGCGATGAACGTTATGGATCAATTTCAATAACTCCTGAGCCCCGAGCACTGTGATGTGTGAAGATATGTGAAGGTGCAGGCAGGGGCTGCATAATGAGAGGGGTCCCTCAAGAGCCTCTGATTCCATTAGTCCACAGTGACTCAGTGAGCAGCTCCTTGGCTGAAACCTCCTGATGAGGCCCCGTGATATTAGCTCTCTGCAAAAAGCTTTGTAACTTATGAGGTTTGGTTGAATGTGTGTGTGATGTTCCTGTGACCACGGTGGAGGTTTGCACTTCACTGTTGTTTATGTTCATGCAATGTTTAGACCTTGTTCGTAATTTTGATAATAAAGGAATAATTTGAAGATCTGAGTGATGTGGTTTGGCATCATGTGTTCAAGTCCCTTTTTCCTGTGGCCCTTAAAGTCCCTTGTAGCAATATCTGTCTTGATGAAAACAGAATCATATTTAGGGAAACCTCATATATTTATGATTTATCTGGAGTTTAAATGTGGTTTGGTAAAGACTCTGTTGGGCCTTGGTGGAGATCACTTTTCTATTATAATATTCAATTCTTTGTTTTCTTGCCTTTGATGTCTCCGCATTAAAATGTTACACCAGCGTTTCTTCACTTCCTGTTCATATTGCCTGGGTGGGCGATTTTATTCCTTTTTTTCTGGGAAGCCCTTTATGTGACCTGGTTTATGTGGAGCGTGCTTTACACATAACGTCTGAGTGACTGATCACTTTGCAGCGTCAGGTTCCTCCTGCTGCCTGAGGGCCTCCTGGAGATGTTTCAGGGGAGAAGCTCCACATCTGGAACAATCCTGCAACATTTCACGTGGAGCAGGGAGCTCGACAGCAGCGTGAGGAATTTCACACTGACCACGTGTCGCTGGTCACGAGTCTGATTGTGATGAAACCGAACACAAACGTCACAAACCACTGGATTCAAATATCATCCTAACATCAACAGAAGGAGTTTGGATCACTTGCTCTGACTGGAAAGTGAATCCTGCTTCAACGAATGATTCAGAACAGCTCGACTTCACAAAGAAACAGGAAACTCGTCTTGTGGTTTTATTTCCTCTGATGATGATGATGATGATGATGAAACTGATGAAGATGAAACTGATGAAGCAGTCGTCACGCAGTATCATTTTTATTACATCAGTTACCAAGGCAACATCCCTCTCTTCCTCATGTGAACAGATCAGAAAATATTCATCTTCTTCTTTTTCAGAAATTTCTATTTTCTACAAATGACCGAGACACACACACACACACACAAACGTTTTTGTGTTTTTTTTGTTTCTGAATTTCATCACAAATAATTTGACGAGTGAGATATACAACGAAAGGAGAAATCAACGTTCTGACGTGAGATAATGATCCGATGAGTCTGAACAGAAACTGGGCAGTGAACCACTGACATGTCGACTTTATTCTCAAAACATATCCCTTTGATTGGCAGCTCGATTCAAGTTTGGCCCAAGATGAGAACTCGACTGCAGGAACAACGATGCATTCAGGTGACAGATCAGCCTGTCGGGGAAAAACCAGACCAGACAACAGAAGAAGACATCACATGCCAGAGTTTTTGTTAGTTTGAGTTTTGCTGCATCTGACGCGTTTCCCCTGAACGTGTCTGTCGGTGACGATTCTGTGGTTCTGTGTAAACATTAGAACTTTCTCTGGTTCCTGTCGGCACCGACTGGAAGACAAGCTTGTTGGAACCAAAACTGTGTGTAAGGTTCTTTCCCATCATTGTTTTGTTTTTTCTTCTTTCTGTTACACAATGAAAGCACATGCATCCCTCTGCAAACTGTAACATGTAGAAGTCATCACAGCCTGAAACAGGATCTTCATGGAGGTCCTGACCCGTTCTGACCTCATCCAGAGGCTCTGCTGCGAGGAGGCAGGTGGCCCAGTGAGCTCAGGTGAGAATACAACAGGAAAACGTCCTGGAAATTCACAGTGAGTGAGTTGCTGACGTTTCTAACACATGACACAAAACTGGTGGAATACAAATATCCATCTATTCATTTTCTAAAAGGCTTTTCTTAAGAGCAGCACAGGGGAGCTGGAGCGAGAGGTGGGGTCAGTTTAGAGTCTCCATCTCCATCTCACCTGACCCCAGTGTGAAGGTCTGTGCACGGCAGGAAACCACGCAGACAAAAAGAAAACAAGCAAAGTCCACACAGAAAGACACTGAACAAACTGGGGTTCGAACCAGAAACCTTCTGCTGCAAGGGGCTAACCACTGCACCACTGTGCCCCCAGACCCAAAACATCTCAGCATGATGAGGAGGATCCACAGTCAAAGATAGAAAGTGTTCCAGAGCTTTTCTCATTGTTGTTAACGACTTAAACAATTTCCTGCTTCAAACTCAATCTGCAAACTCCTGAGAAATTCTATCCGTCAGCTGTGGAAAAAATAAGTTGACCCTGACACAGTGAAGACACATACGTTAGTTTTAGTTATGACTAAACAAAGGGATGAAAATGAACTTTAACATGTGTGAGAATGTGACACTGAGTCGAGCAGGTGAGAGGGGACGCGGGGTCGGGCTCTGCAGAGAGGGACACTGAAGGAGGACATTTGGACTGAGACACCCAGCTGCCACTGAGCTTCTCTGCCTCTCGTCCTCGAAACCAAACATCAGGTCTGAGAGGTCGACTCCAGCTCCATGTGTTCACATCACATCATCTGTTGTCTTTCTGAATACTACAGATACAAATACCTCCCACACGATGACTACTCTCAATACTTTGGTGGTAATTATACTGTAAACTGCTTCTTTGTTATGGCCAGACTGTGTAAACCGTCTCCTCTCTCCGTCTCATTGGTTGATTTAAACAACGGGTTCTTCCTCTTTTGCATAAAGCAGCAGATATGAGGAGAGGATGTGAGGATCATAACTGACTTTGCAAATTTAAACTGCTCCGAGCTGCCCCAACTGACACAGATAAGCTAATTAGCAGCAAATCAACCATTCAAAATCCTGAATTTCATGGTCGTGAATCATGCATCAGCTCATCGAGGTTTAATTCAACCATCGAGACTGTTTCTGCCGAGCAAGCAGCTCTGCCTCCGAGACAAACACGACTCACAGGAGGTTTTAGATCACCTCCTTTCTGTCCAGTGTCACTAATTCAACGTCTCAGTGTTTTCTGAAGCTACAGCATCTTCTATGTAGAATGTTCAACTCATCCAGCAGCCGGACACTCGTTGTTTCCACGATGGAAAAGTGAGAAATGAAGAATTAACACAGGATTCAAACTGGTCGAGTGTATTTTTCTTTTCAAGGGGCCTTTAATCTCTTTAATTTCTCTTCAATCACTGGACGTGCTGCTTGAATTCTAATTATAAACTGGAGAAATGGGGAGTTCTAACTTCTGAATGAATAACTTTAGACTTAAAACCTTTTCAGACAATTATATACCAGGAGGGATAACAGGAGTGAGGACCTTGGAACCTCGGCTCTCCAACATGTTGATAAAAGAAAATCAAACTGGGAGGTTGGTGGTGAACAGGATGGAACATGTGCTATGAAAGAGTTCCTCCACCAGTTCTACAGGAGACGACGTGGCTCCACCTTCACGTGTTCATCTTCTCTCAGGTTCGTCAAATCGTCAGTTTGAACAGTTCAGTGATGAACCGGTGGTCGATCCGTCTCAGAGCCGCAGTTCTTCAAGTGAAGCTCCGAGTTACTCCGTGATGTTTCTGTTGTAGTCGTAGGACAGCCGTCGCTTGGCAGCAGCGTACTGGGCGTGCTGATTGGCCGAGGGGAGGCCGGGGGAGAGACGCCGGTTGGTTGGCCGGGGAGCAGGTCGGCTGTCCTGCAACACAATCCAATGGGAGTGAGAGAAGTAAACACAGGAACACAACCCACTGACTAACAACACACAGGAGGAAGTTTGTGAATCATTAAAGTTTTATCTGATCTTATTCATGAAGCAAATATTCAAAACATAAAATTTGTATGTGTTTCAATGTATCATCTGAGTTTAGACTTTCAACATTCTAGTGAATAAATATTGTAAATGATCAAAATAATTTCAGGTTGATTGAAAATAAACATTAGCGAAACTTTTATCCTCCAGTTATGTAATCTATGACTTTATAACTATAATAAAATATATAACTTAAGTAAAGAACCCTAAAATATTAAGTTTCTTTCTTTGTTGGTATTCATAAAGCAACATAATAAAAATAATAATATGATATCTCAATTTATATATATAACGATGGACTTTACATAGGTTAAAAAACATAATAGAGAATAAAAACATGGATAATTTTGTCTCCTTGATTTGATGAAGAAAAGACCTGTGACTTTTGCTGTGTTACTCGTTTGTATAATAGTCTGTGACAGATTAGATGGAATCATAAGCAAATAAGAAAGAAACTCATGAGCAGCTAACAGACGCTTTGTCTCGAACTCCGCGAGGAACCAGATCCACAAATAAAACACTGAAACGTTTCACCCGGTTTCCAGAGGAAAGTTCTGCAGGTTCTGTTTGATGCGTTCAGTGTGTTCCTCAGAAGTGTGAGTGGTGTCTCTGCACACAGCAGCGCTCACATGATTAACATGGAGCTGCAGCATCACTTTACATAGAAGCCCTGAAGCCTGGCACAGGGAACACTGAGCGCTCTGTTCCTGCTCTCACATGAAACCAGGAGATATGCAGGGAAATCGTGTGGGTCAGAGAATCCGCTGTGAAATCGGATTCTTCTCTGACCCAACGCCGGAACATGTCAGCGTGACGCGGGTCAAGTGACACTTTGTGTTGTGCAGCCGTTCCCATGTTTGCTCATGGAGCCGAGGCGTTACTCACGATGGGAGGCGGCTCCAGGTGGAGGGTCGTCAGCAGGAGGTCACGGGACACGCCATTGGCTCTCTTGTATCTCTGACCAATCATTTTGTTCAAGTCGTGGAAACCGTCCAACAGCCTGCGACACGAGTGACACATGTTAAATTACAGATTATAATAAAATACCGGTTTGTTTTCAAACCATCACACTTATATTTACTTATTGTAATTTTGTTTACTTATAGCAATATAAATAGGTTCAGTATGGATACTTATTTAAATACAGTGAGGAGGTGTAACACATTATTGATTGACCTCAGATATGTAAAAGGTTGTTGTTTATCAAATCAGTCTTTAAACTTAAAAGAAATAATGACATTTATAGAAATATTTATATATATTTGTTTATAATTTTGACCATATCGTCCAGCACTGATCATATTTACAGTTTATCTTTATTCAACCCGAACCGGCTACACACTCGCATGACGTGTGTGTGAAAAGGTCACAGACAGACTGACCTTTACAGACAAAAGTTTAAAATATGGATAGGAAATATTTAAACCTTTAATTTGAGATCAGAGGCTCCACTTCACAAACGTCAGTGTTTCAGGAAACAGTACTGGTCAAACTGTAACAGGCATCGAACACCTGCAGTTCACCACATTTACCACTTGGTGGCTACAATTTAATATACTTCTATGGATGTGTCCAAGCTGCACATGTGACCAGTTGAAATGAGGCCTTTGTTTGGAAACCAAACATTCACTAAGCACAGCAGGAAATCTAAATGTTATGTGGTTATGTTGACACACACGCGATGTGGACCCGGTGGAGAAGAAGGACGTCTACGTACCCCTGGTCCTGGCTGGCTCCGCCCCGGAGGAGCTGCGTCAGGGTGGGAACAGGGTGGGGGTCGCCCTGAGGGGAGCCAGGCGGCGAGGGGAAGGCCTCAGCGAAGACAGACGCCTGCAGAGGAGACAGACGGACAGAGAGCGAAGCATCAGAGAGACAGTTCAGTATAACAGTGTTTTCATCTGCCTGCTGAAGGAAGAAGAGCAACCGGATTATTAAAGACCTCTTTCACCCCAGCAATAAACAGTTTTGCCTGCTGACGTCTGGCCAATGGTACCACAGCATCCGGGCCGGCACCACCAGGCTCAGAGACAGTTTCATCCCCCAGGCTATAAGACTTTTAAACTCCTCCCACAACAAATAACCCACTAAATAAGCACTGTGGCATATTTGCACTATTGCACAAAATTTCACTACTGTTTTTTCTTTTTTCAGCTGTATTTATATATTTAGATATATATATTTTATCTCATATTTTAAATTGTTGATATTCTATTTTACACTATTTTATTCAAATTTAAAAAAAATTTTTTTAAATCTTGAGCATTGTTAGAAGAGAGCCTGTGACTCAAGCATTTCATTGCCAGCTTAATTGTTATCTCTGTGCATTTGATAATAAAACTCTTGAATCTTGAGGAGATTTCTAGACTTTGCCAGACCACAGACATAACGGCAGATGTCAGTGATTTTTAACTCTGGTTGTGGGTTTTATCCAGTCAATTTTAAACATGTTTGATTTTTATGATTGGAAATCACAGAGTTTCCAGTTCAGCTGGTGACATTAGAGTGATGTCTGTGAGTGCCTCAGACGAAAATGATCATTTGACCTCATAATGCGTTCAGATCAACTCGTAAAAGTCTGTGAGTGATTTGCTTTCGTGCAAACAGGCACTTATTGGTTCTCACTGAAGACGTATGAACACAGATACAACCGTACCAGGTTCTGATTGGCCGACAGCCTGTCTCTCCTCGCCTCCACAGCGCTGGTCGGCCACCACGTTCCCGCGGCGTCTCGACCTTCATCTGCCGAGGGAAAGGCCGTCCAGGCGTCGTCTGTTTGGTGGAAGGAGCTGTCTGTCCAGCCCTGCGTCCACTGGGTCGAGTCCCCGGCTGCTTCCAGACACACACACACACACACACACACACACACACACACACACACAGTTATAAGCAGAGATATAAGGATCTTACACAGGATCAATTTACTGAAGATCTCCAGTCCTGAGCAAATCAAACCAGAACTATCTGAAAGTGCAGAGGTTTCGATTCTTGTACTCTGGCGTGAAGTGAAGTTACAACTTGGCAGAAAACTCCAGAGCAAACTTCTGACAGCACCTCTGCCCATAAACCCTCCTCTGATAAGCCTTCAGCAATAAGTTATATAAAACCGGGACATAAACTGAGATGATCTAAATAATGAGCAAACCTCAGCTCAGCCTCGTTTAGCTCTGCAGAGGAAACTGGGCTTGGAGGTGATTATCTGACAGCAGCATAATGAGGGAACATAAAGACTTGTTAACACTGAGAGAGAAACACAAAGGCACAAACACACACAGGCTCAAAGATGCCAAAGGCCACATAAATGTGTCACACATGTGTCACAAGAGCCAGTTCGTGACTCACTGAACTGGGAATGAGTCTGAAGTCGTTATTCGTCACCGTGTTTTCTTTCTTACACAAAGAAAAATCTTCTGGATCAGCTTCGTACAATGAGCAACGAGATCCAACATTTCAAAAAGACACATTTCTCCCTGAGTTGGAATGGTTTCATTAACTCAGTTTCATCACATTAGGCTAAATTGTGCTTTTGTTCCGAGATTTTTGTTCCTAGTTTGAAGTGGACATCGTTCAGCTGGAAAAAGTAACGCAACAAACCATAATTTAATCAAAATCAAACCAAAATCAGGTTCTGGCTGTTAAACTTTGAACTTTTAATAATAAAAATACATGGAAACCAACTTGTCCAAACTTTAAACACTTTCCAACTCCATGTCTGAGATCAACTTATCTCGAGAACCGTTCATCTTATCAACTTCACACTAAACTCTGTATCCAATTCTACCCCGGAGGTCATGTCTGAAATAGACTTATAAAGAAAGTGCAGTTTCCTATCTGGTGCAATTTGGACCGACGACTGATTCCTCAGGTTCTGAGTCGAGCTCCACTGAACTTTGAACAAACAGGTGAACAGCTCTTTGTGCAGCAGCAGCAGCTCTTTAGTTGCTCAATCGCTGCAGGTCACTTTCACGGATTCAGACAGAAAAACTGCACCCAGCATCACCACAGGTCAAAGAACCAGCCCAGTTCAAACAGGCAGGTTCAGAACGGCCACTTCACTGGTTGTAGTAAAATGTCTGAAACTTACAAACTGCACCGTGGCCCTTTAAACCTGAGCGCATGCACACACACATTCCTGAAACTGTACAAAAGGTTAACCTTGCACTAAACCTCGGAGTGTGTGGGGACTCCGGCGCAGCCACACAGGAGCTGCTGATGTCTTCATGTCTCTAAATGTGCTTTTCTGACAAGTTTCAAAGTCTGTGCTCGGCTACTGACGCCGCTCTGGGTCCGACCTGTCATCACTGACCAAATCTCCTCTGTCACATGTCGACTGACTGAACTACAGACGCCAGAGAAATGCTGGAGGAGGGAGAGAAAGAGGGAGAGATAGAGAGAGAGGGGGGGGGGGGGTTGACAGAAAGAGAGAATGACAATCAGGAGACTCACCGACACTCGCTCTGCTCCCACAAGGCACTGGGGCAGACATGGTGACCCCCCCGCCGCAGGCCGGCTCTCCTTCCGCCTGTATGAACACTCCAAACTCATCTTCCTCCTCCTCCTTCCTCCTGTCTGCAGCGGCCACGGTGGAACCCCTCTCCTCCTCCTGCTCTCTCCCGCAACTCCTCTTCCCTTCCTGACCTCCGTCTCCAACCGGCGCTCTGAGCACCTCCTCCTGCTCCTCCTCCTCCTCCAGACAGGGCAGGCTGGTTGCCATGGATCCCAGGGGGGGCGGAGAGGGGTCAGGATTAGCCGGGGTCGGTGCAGGAGAGGTGGAGGGATCAGAGCAGGCGTCATAAGGGAGGTCAGAGCTGCTCCCTCTGTTCTCCTCAGGACGTCTGACGCTGCAGGTGTCTCCATCGCTTTCCCTCCGTCCCCTGGATCCGTCCCCTGAGTCCTGTCGCCTCCGCTCATCTTCTGCTGGACAGTTCTTCTCCACGTCTTTAGAACTGTCCCTCAGCGTGTCACTAATGTTTGTCTCCTCCCTTGTGTGTCCGTCCAGCTCCCTCTCCCTGACCTCCTCACTTTTCTCCTCTGACTCCAGCTCGTCTCTCTGCTCAGACTCTCTTCTCCTGCTGTTGCATCTGTTTTCTATTTCGCTCTCGAGGATGGAAGGATCTTTGAGACGGAGAAGTGAAGATGAATCTTCTCTCTCCTCTCTGTCCTCATGTTTGCAGAAGAGCTGAGGTTTCATGGTTTTCTCATAAGGCTCATCCTCCAGCTCCCCTTCATGATGCCTCTCTAGGAGCTCTGCTCGGCTCTTCTCTTGTTCTTTCTCAACCCAACCAGCCTGGTGGTCAGCAGAGCAGACGCTGCCCCCTGCAGGCGTAGAGGACTCAGGGGAGACAGGACGGGTGGAGACAGAGACGTCCTCGTAGCAGTCGGAGACAACACAGAATTCAGCAGGAGTCAGACAGACGGTCCTTTGCTCCTCTTCACTTTCAGCGCTCTCCCTCTCTGCTTCTGCACAATCAGGAAATCCATTTACATTATCCACTTTGTCTTCACATGGATTTTCAGTTGCTTCTCTGTCGTTAGAGCCTCCGCTGTGTCTCGATTTGAAATTGTCGGTCAAGTGTCCGGACTGGACGTGAAGGATGTGATTGTTTCCGTCACGTGTTTTCAGAATCTCACAGTTTGAATCCTGCTCCTCCTCTGAACAGTCGTGACTCCTGGGAGCGGTTTGCGTCTTCGGCTCCTCGCTGGCGGCCTCTCTAATCTCTCCACCATCACAGCCCCTGAGGGACTGGGGCTGAAGGCAGCTAGATTCTAGGTCAGGGTTTGCAGAAGCCAAAACAGAATTAGAGGACTGTAACTCCACTTGCTTCTCCTTCCTCATTCCTCTGCCATCTTCTGTCCTCGGACCCTCACCTCCCTCGCCTTCATCCTGGCTCTCCCTTCTCTGCTCTCTCCTTCCACACTGAGAACAACTTTTAGCAGAAACATTGTGGCAGCATCTAGGACTTCTGCAAACTCCCTCTTTCTCTTTCTCCTGCCTGGCTCTCCGGCCACCCTGCTGCATGCTGGGAGATTGTTCACTGTGCAGGCCTCCTTTGTCTCGCTCTTCCTGTTTTTCTCCTGCAGCTCCCTCCCTGCTCCTCTGCTGCCTCTCTATGCTCACGCCTGTTTTCTCACGTCCGGCTGCGTTACCGGACTTCCTCCATCTCCGGCCTGATCGCACTCGAACCCGGTTGGCTCCGGCCTGTGCCGGCAGATTTGACCCGTTGTCCCTCCTCCCGGGTGGAGCGTCTCTGCCTCCGACTCCTGTCTTCCCTCTCAGCCATCCTCCGACCCCGCTGGAGGCTGCGTCGCTTGTCCTCCCAGGACCGGGTTTAGCGGTCGAGTACAAACAGCTCCCCTTCTCGGTCCGCAGGAAGAGGCACTGAGTCTGCGTCTTCCCGCTGCCCTCTGAGGTCTTCAGAGTGGCGACCGTTACCAAAGCTCCAATCCCAGCCTGCCTGGCATCCACCCCCAAGGGAAGCCCGTACCCCATCCGACCCCACTCACCACTCAGGTGCACATCCGCAGGCCGGGGGCTGGCAGTTGAGCCCTTGTGGCCTGCGGGCGGAGCTGTGGGGGCCTGACCACCTCCCAGAAGACCACCAGCCTTGCAGCGGTTCTTTGAGCACAGGGCCCAAGCTCGGAGGCCCCGGATCAGCGGCAGGTCTCCCAGGCCCAGCTCCAGGCGGCTGGGGAAGGGCAGGGAGGCTCTGGAGCACTTCTGGAGCATCTCCCGGGTGGAGCCCGACACATTCAGACAGGGGTAGTTGTTGTTGTTATTCTGCTGGAGCATGGTGCTCGTTGTTGGCCTCATCTATGTTTTATCAGTTTGTCCTTTATCAAAATGCAGCCTGTCAGGTCGAGCTGAACTCGGTGAGAGGAAACGCTGCCACTATCAGGAATCTATTCTTGATTCAGAGCGTGACCATGCATCGGTAAAAAGATTTAGAAAGAACACAAAGGGCATCATGAAGCAGCTGGCATCCTCTGAAGAGACAAGTCTTAGTTGCATGAGATTGTATCTTAACAGTTTTGGACAAGAAACAAAAGGAGTAAATCAGAGTCAGTTGTTTTGAGGAAGGGAGCTGGAGCTGCTCCTGATCCTCTGATGAGGAGAAGAGACGCTCAGGTCAGACGTGGAGCTGTCAGCGCTGATGATGGAGAAGATAAGGAGAAGTTTCCTCCTCAGTCCGATGCTCCGTGACGGCGTCTTCGGATCCTCGCTGCTGTCCCCGTCCACGAGCCTCTCGTCACTGTGGACTGACTCAGCTGTCACTCAACAACCTGCAGGGGACAAGACAAGGAGATCAGGAGTGTGATGGACGAAAGTGACCTGTTATCACAAACAGCAGCAAAGTGGTGTGATGTCGTGAGGATGGCATCAGGAAGCTCGCACAGAAACGTCAGAGACTCTACGTCACTGATTTAGTTTGACTTTGGTTTGGCTCTGTGGATTTCAGCTGTTTGTGGACGAGGGAGTTTGTCAGAGGTCAAACATTCGAGTCCAAGCGGCTCCTACACAAACAGGCCTCCGTTTGATGTCTAAATAAATGCATCCGCTCACCGTCCATCACGGTGCCGGCTCAATTATCTGTTGCATCAGCCACAGAATCATATCAGGGAGCGAAGAGGAAAACGCCGGTGACTGTAATCCTCTGAACACCCACTGCTCATGCCCACACAGCTGAGAGGATCTACTCAAAGTGACTGAATAAGCAGGGTTAGCCTCCTGTGATGAAGAGGAGTCAAACCACAGGGAAGCAGCACCACCTGAGAGGAAGAAGCCTTTTCTCACCTCAGTGTGTGGATGTGGATGAAGAGTCCTCCTCTCTGCCTCCTCGTTGTTTACAGGAGCCTGTTCAAGCCTCCCTGGAGATGGAGCATCCTTCTCCGGGCTCAGCATCATCCGTCCACTCGGCCTGCATCACCACCACCTCCTCCAGCACCTCCTCCGGTACCTCCGCTGCTGCTGCTGCTGCTGCACAACCGACCCGTCCGACGCCGATCAGCTCCGTCCCATCGCCTGGATTCTGAGGCCTAGCTCAGCCTGGATGTTCGCTGCTTCGCTCCGTGTCTCGGTCACTGCGCATCAGCTCCTCCGCCGCTGAGGCTGCACCGCGCGCCGCCGCATCTCTCCGCAGCGCGCACGATGACGGAGCTGCTTCCTCCCGCAGCCCACTCACACGCAGGGAGGGCGATTCGTGCCACACAGCGGCAGGGAGAGGAGATGGCAGCGGAAGTGTATGAGGGGTTGTTGATGCCACACACAACCCGCTTTTCCACTGGTTCAAAAAACGACCTGCGGGTAAAACCTGGATAATTGGTAGTAACTTTAACGAATTACTAATTTTCAATAACTTGCCCAACACTGGTCCTGAACAGTGCACATGAGAAGTGTGAAGCTGATAGAATGAAGGGTTAAGATAAGTCGTTTTCAGACACAACCTCCGAGTAAAATCTGGAGAATTGGCGCCGGAGTTTACCCAGATTTTGACTTTCACACATGCACAACACAGCAGGAGGTTTTCTGGACAGGAAGTGACATATTAACTCCACTGCAGAGATCACGTGATCACGTTTACAGCGTCATCGTCGGCTCTGATCAACACAGACTCTCTGGACATCGTTGTTGTTTTATTCTACGTGTGTGTCACCTGCAGATTTTTTTGTTTTTTCATCTGTGGCATTTTACAAGTGTCATCAACCCCCCCCCCTTCCCTTTGGCAACTTACAGGGCGTCTGCACAAAGGGATCAGAGAGTCTGCAGACTGTGCACTGCCCTGAGTGTGTGTGTGTGTGGGGGGGGGGCACTTATATAAAACCCCGGCATGTCAACTCCATTCAAGGTTATGAGATACTAAAATATTTAATGTTTTATTTACGTACAAGCTTCTACGTCAACAGAGAGAAACAAACCGTAGAGCTGAAGCTTCAGTCCCTCCCTCCTCTGTTCAGTGGCACTGTTTCCTCCTCATACAGCATTAATCTCCACACACACACACACACTGACACAGACACACACCCTTGAAGCCTACGTCGCACAGCATCATCACAGCAGCAGATGAGTAGATGGGAACACGCACACACACACACACACACACAATGGGATGACGTCATGCACCCTGTGAATAGTTTATCACTCTCTCCTCCTCTTCAGGCAGTTTTGGTTCACCTGTTTCTTTCTGTGTCTCTGATCTGCAGCAGTTTTCTCTCTCTTCTTTTGCACGGTGACTGATTTGAGTTGAAGTTAAAAAGGGGAGAATAAGGATCATCTTGCTGTGTTTGCTGTGTGGAAACCAGTTTCTATATTTAATGTACAAGGCACTAAAAGCAGCTCAGATCTATAGATTCATGGTGTTGGTGCCAAATTCTGAGCCCTGCACTTTCTGCAGCCTCAGCAGAAATCCAGATTTTTCGAACCAGGCTTCGTCTCTTCAGTCCTCAACTGTCCCGTGTTGTTAAACCGTGTCCACTGCATCGTCACAACTCTGTTCCTAACTGTTCATGGAGTGAAAAACAATTTTAGCGTGGATCAAAAAGATCAAGGAAACATGTTATTGACTTCTTAAAAATTGCAGAGTAGGATTAGTTTTGAGATATAGATTATAATAGTGAAACAGTAATTCAAAATTTTGAAGAATAAGTGTCTGATTTCTCATTTTGTATTATCAATGTGTGTGGGTTTGAGTCCTTTGAGTTTAACCTAGTTAAATGTTATTCTTTCTTTGACTCTTTGTGATGACAATGAAAACCTGAGAAGACGACAACGAGCTGAAAGCTGCTTTCAGTCGATGTGAAGGTCGAGACACGAGTGAACAATCACTGAACCATTTTTCGAGTGAATATTATTTTATTGATGAAACATCTTAACCAACTTTCTTTCCAATGCAGCTTTGACAAAAACACTTGGCACTGAAACCCTTATAATCTAGAAAGAAATGTGAAGACTTGATTAAACCAGAAAATGTAAAATCTTCATAGACACAGAAGCTACTCGGTGTGCGTCACCTCCACGTGTCACTAAACTCTTTCTTCAGGAATTCTTTTATCACACGATTTCATTCCTTCTACCAGCTGAGTAAATAAATCAGGTGATAAAGTTGTCATTCTCAAATGTTTCACATCCCCATGAATAGTTGTTTTTAGTCATCAGATTAATGTCACATTTTGCAAGTAAATGTCTAAATAAGTAATGTGGCAAATTTATACTTTTCAAAGGTAAGTTGTACTGCATTTGCGAGTGAAACTTTAAATATGTAATAAATATTCAAAAGACAACATTTTCTCCCTCAAAGCAACTTATCTTTTAAATGGATGATACACCTGAAAAGTAAGGGGTAAAGGAACCCTTAGTAAAATAATTATTAATCTGTAATTTGAAATGCAAGTTAACCTTTGTTGTCATTCTTGGAAATTTTCATAGAAAAAACAGTAGAATTATTAAGAATATTTTAATATTTCTTATTTTTGATCCTCTCTCTTCTGTCTATGGATTTACTTTTTTATGTGATGGCCTTTGTAAAAAGCGGAAGGCTTGCCACTCCTTAGGCTGTGAGTCATTGTAGCAGCCTTAGTGATTTTAGAGGTTTATTTTAGATATATCTTTACCTAAGCAATAGCATTTACCCATAGAACCCGAAATAGCCTCCCAGTCTGCTGTCATCAAAACATCAACATCACTCAGGAGGTGTATATTTAATATACAGTGGTGTCTTTATCTGGCAGTGTACAGTAAATACATATAATTGATTAGCAGCAGGTTGGCTTAAATGTCAGAGAGCAACCTTCAACCAGGCGGTCACAGGTTTGATCCCCACAGCAGATAGAGCGCAGAGTGTCCTGCCCACTCACTGGGACTATCTCTGGGTAACAGCACCAGCTAAGTGAGTCAAATATAAAAACTATGGCAGAAAATGAGAACAAGCCCTGATCCCAAAAAGCTCACACTTTTCCTTCAAGACAAACAAAATATGTTATCAGGTCAAAAAATAATATAACTTCCACTCCTGACTCTGGTGAATATGAAAATAATTACATTTCAGATTGAAGGGCTACCGCTTCAAAAAAGCAATTTAAATAAAGTCATATTTACATAAATATTACTCTGGCCTGTGCTGTCGTGGTTCAAAATGAATTACTTTGAACTAATCATAAAATCACAGTCAAATCCATGAAGCTGATGTAAGACAATGACTCATTCCAGCGTTTTGTGAACACACACAAACAACAATAAATAAAGAAGCAATCTGACGTGTTTACATTCAGAGTGAAACCTTTAAAAACCAAACGAAATCCAATAATAATCAGGACTAAACTAACTGAACAAAATAACAGCCACATTTAAAATGAAAAAAAAAGGAAGTATATATGATATAATAGTAACAATATTGCTGGTAGATGAAATGTCATTGCTTTTCATCACGTTCATACTTAACCTATTGAAATATAATGTAAAAACTTTTCTTTAAGAGAGGTTTGCCACGTTGCAGGCGGAGCTTAACGAGAACACTGCAACCTCACCAAAGAAAAACAAAACAATTGAAAAGACGTCGAAGAAATCATGATAGCGTCCTCAGTGTTTGAAGTCTGCCTCTTGCTCGGTTGTCGTCACGGTGGTCGAGGATTCACCTGTTCGTGTTTCAGTGGAAACCAAACACTGGGTGACTCGGGTGGTCTTTGTCACCGTGGTGAGAGTTTCCGACTCGGTGGAGGACACCTGGTGCTCCTCTGAGCTTTCCAGGGTGGTGAAGTCCATCCCCGAGGTGTGGAGGCAGAAGGATCCCAGGACGTCGGCCTCACCTCCCAACTCCCCCTTCCTCATGGCCTGAGGAGAACCCTCTGGGGTTATCCGAAGGAAGCCTGGGGCCGAAGGAGAGGAGACAAGGACAGGCAAAGGAGGATAGGTGGAGAATTCAAGAGGGGAGAGTGGAAGAGAGGAAAGGAAACTTAGTCTTGGGTAGCAGAGATAAAATGGGAGATGATATATTAATTATTTATGGAATAAAAACAGGAAAACATCAAAGGTTAAAGGATAAATTATGTATAATGTCAAGTATTTTGCAACTGAACATATGGTTATGTGGAGATTAAAGAATATCCGTATTACACATTTGGAACATGAGTTAGTTAGTCAGAGTTCTTGTACTCGAAGAACCTTATGGTTTATTCTTCCAGTGCTTGACCTAGATACTACGAGTGCACCAGATCAACCCGTTGGCCATCGTTTACTCGTTAAGTCATTTATGGTGTTGCTCAGAAATGTTTAATTTCCTAATTTTCTCGTTAGGGCTCCAAGGCTGAAATATGTGAGACCAGCACCTACTGAAGCAACTCAGTTCAGTCAGCATCCATTTCACAAATATCCTGTTGTCTAAGATGAAAGTATCATTGGCCTTACCTTTGGAGTGCGGCTTCAGGGTAAACTTTGGGACCTTGAACCAGGAGGAAGACTCTCTTTCTTCAGACTCTGCACATTTGCTGTCCACCTCACTCCAAACACGGACTTTGGTCGAGCTGAAGTCCGCGGCGGAGCCACCAGGAGACTCCGAGCTGTCCCTGTCCAGCATTTCTGTTCTGGCATGAGATGTCACCACTTCCTTTGAAAACACACTTGTTTCAGTGTCTCCCTCCCCAGCAGCCATCTTTCCATATGGACTGGTGAACTCCACCTTTGGGAGTTTGATTTTACCAGTGATTGTTCCTTTGTCATCCTTGTGAGGACTTGCAGCGTCTTCACCATTGAGACTAGAACTTGAACCGTCTCCCTTGAGATTGACATCCAGTGACCCAGATTTTCCAGGAGAAAATGACACTTTGGACATTTTTACCTTCCCTCCCTTTGACTTTTCCTCTCTCCACCCCTCTCTCTCTGTGCTCGCAGCGGCTGATTTATCTTTTGTCTTCCCAAAGGTTGGCTTCATTTTGATTTTGGGTAACTTCACTTTGACGTCCTCTGTATCGATCTCAGCTGTTGTCGCCCCCTGCAGGAGCCCTGTGCAAGTAGCAGGTTCATCTGTTTGAGAAGGATTTACCAAAACAAAAACAGCTTTCTTTACTTTGGGCATTTTAGGGCCCTTATACTGAACTTCTGGCCCATAGATTCTTCTCTCAGGGGAGGAAATGGAGGGTAATGCGACACCAAACTTTGGGATTTTTATTTTCTTTCCTTTTTCTGTTTTATCAACATCTTCATCTTGTGATGTACCAATATCAAAATCTATGTCTGGAATCCTGGGGACTTTGATTTCTGCACTCAGTGATGACAGTTCAAACGCTCCCCCTGTTTCTAGGTTGGCTGAACCTTGTCTGGTTCTCATACTAACACCTGGTACTGTAACCTCTGGCACGGAGATGTTCATACGATCTTTGCCCTCTTTATGTCCATTGTGAGCTTCAACTTCAACTTCACACTCAAGTCCTTCTTTGACCTTGCGTCCGCGCTCCTTCTCTGTCAGATCTTTGCCAGTTTTCTTTTTTGCCATTCCAATCTTGAATTTTGTTCCTTTGACTTTAGGCCCTTTAACTTTGCTGCTGGTTCCTGCTGTGTTGATGTCCAGGTCAGGAAGTTCAACTTTTTTCCTGTCCGTTTTATCCCCTCCTCTATGGAGTCCTATATCAAGCTCTAAGTCTCCTTTTGGAATTTTGATATCTATTGTTGGCATTTTGAGTTTAAGACCTTTGTGCTCTCCTTCAACATGCAAATCAACTTCCCCCGAGTCATTTTTAGGTTTACTAGAGTTCGCACCAATTTCTACATCTATCGACGAGACTGGTGGTAATAGAATTTTCCCTCCAGCCTCAACAGTTGGCATTGACACTTGTTGCCCTTTAGATTTGTCTCCCTCTATCTCCATGTCCACCTCTGCCCCTTCAATTTTGCCAATTTTTCCTTTGGGCAGTGAAATATCAACTGAGGGAATTTTCAAATGTGGCATTTTGAATTTTCCTCCTCCGTTACCTCCCCCAAACTCAACTTCTGGACCCCCAATCTTTCCTTTGGGAAGTGACATATCAACAGACGGCATGTCGAGATGTGGCATCTTGAATTTTCCACCCTCTCCTTTGAGCTCCACCTCTGGACCTTCAATCTTTCCTTTGGACAGAGAGAGGTCAATAATTGGCATTTTCATATGAGGCATTTTGAACTTTCCTCCGGTACCTCCCTCCAGGTCAACGTCTGCACCTTTAATCTTCCCTTTAGGCAGGGACAGGTCAACATTTGGCATTTTCATATGAGGCATTTTGAATTTTCCTCCGGTACCTTCCTCCAGTTCAACTTCTGGACCTTCAATCTTTCCTTTAGGCAGGGAGAGGTCAACATTTGGCATTTTCATATGAGGCATTTCGAATTTTCCTCTGGTGCCTCCCTCCAGGTCAACTTCTGGACCTTCAATCTTTCCTTTGGGAAGTGAAAGATCAACAGAGGGCATGCTGAGATGGGGCATCTTGAGTTCTCCTCCGGTACCTCCCTCCATTTCAACTTCTGGACCTTCAATCTTTCCTTTGGGCAGAGAGAGGTCAATATTTGGCATTTTCATATGAGGCATTTTGAATTTTCTTCCGGTGCCTCCCTCCATTTCGACTTCTGGACCTTCAATCTTTCCTTTGGGCAGAGAGAGGTCAATATTTGGCATTTTTATATGAGGCATTTTGAACCTTCCTCCAGAACCTCCCTCCAGGTCAACTTCTGGACCTTCAATCTTTCCTTTGGGAAGGGAAATATCAACAGAGGGCATGCTGAGATGGGGCATCTTGAGTTCTCCTCCTGTACCTCCCTCCATTTCAACTTCTGGACCTTCAATCTTTCCTTTGGGCAGAGAGAGGTCAATATTTGGCATTTTCATATGAGGCATTTTGAATTTTCTTCCGGTGCCTCCCTCCATTTCGACTTCTGGACCTTCAATCTTTCCTTTGGGAAGTGAAATATCAACAGAGGGCATGCTGAGATGGGGCATCTTGAGTTCTCCTCCTGTACCTCCCTCCATTTCAACTTCTGGACCTTCAATCTTTCCTTTGGGCAGAGAGAGGTCAATATTTGGCATTTTCATATGAGGCATTTTGAATTTTCTTCCGGTGCCTCCCTCCATTTCGACTTCTGGACCTTCAATCTTTCCTTTGGGAAGTGAAATATCAACTGAGGGCATGCTGAAATGGGGCATCTTGAATTTTCCTCCGGAACCTCCCTCCAGTTCCACTTCTCGACCTTCAATCTTTCCTTTGGGCAGAGAGAGGTCAATATTTGGCATTTTCATATGAGGCATTTTGAACTTTCCTCCGGTTCCTCCCTCCATTTCGACTTCTGGACCTTCAATCTTTCCTTTGGGCAGAGAGAGTTCAATATTTGGCATTTTTATATGAGGCATTTTGAACCTTCCTCCAGAACCTCCCTCCAGGTCAACTTCTGGACCTTCAATCTTTCCTTTGGGAAGTGAAATATCAACAGAGGGCATGCTGAGATGGGGCATCTTGAGTTCTCCTCCTGTACCTCCCTCCATTTCAACTTCTGGACCTTCAATCTTTCCTTTCGGAAGTGAAATATCAACTGAGGGCATGCTGAAATGGGGCATCTTGAATTTTCCTCCGGAACCTCCCTCCATTTCCACTTCTCGACCTTCAATCTTTCCTTTGGGCAGAGAGAGGTCAATATTTGGCATTTTCATATGAGGCATTTTGAACTTTCCTCCGGTTCCTCCCTCCAGTTCAACTTCAGGACCTTCAATCTTTCCTTTGGGCAGAGAGAGGTCAATATTTGGCATTTTTATATGAGGCATTTTGAACCTTCCTCCAGAACCTCCCTCCAGGTCAACTTCTGGACCTTCAATCTTTCCTTTGGGAAGTGAAATATCAACAGAGGGCATGCTGAGATGGGGCATCTTGAGTTCTCCTCCTGCACCTCCCTCCATTTCAACTTCTGGACCTTCAATCTTTCCTTTGGGCAGAGAGAGGTCAATATTTGGCATTTTCATATGAGGCATTTTGAATTTTCTTCCGGTGCCTCCCTCCATTTCGACTTCTGGACCTTCAATCTTTCCTTTGGGAAGTGAAATATCAACTGAGGGCATGCTGAAATGGGGCATCTTGAATTTTCCTCCGGACCCTCCCTCCATTTCCACTTCTGGACCTTCAATCTTTCCTTTGGGCAGGGACAGGTCAATATTTGGCATTTTCATATGAGGCATTTTGAACTTTCCTCCAGTCCCTCCCTCCAGTTCAACTTCTGGACCTTCAATCTTGCCTTTGGGAAGTGAAATATCAACAGAGGGCATGCTGAAATGGGGCATCTTGAATTTTCCTCCGGAACCTCCCTCCATTTCAACTTCTGGACCTTCAATTTTTCCTTTGGGTAGGGAGAGATCAATATTTGGCATTTTCATATGAGGCATTTTGAACTTTCCTCCGGTCCCTCCCTCCAGTTCACCTTCAGGACCTTCAATCTTTCCTTTAGGCAGAGAGAGGTCAACATTTGGCATTTTCATATGAGGCATTTTGAATTTTCCTCCGGTACTTCCCTCCAGTTCAACTTCTGGACCTTCAATCTTTCCTTTGGGCAGAGAGAGGTCAATATTTGGCATTTTCACATGAGGCATTTTGAACTTTCCTCCGGTGCCTCCCTCCATTTCAACTTCTGGACCTTCAATCTTCCCTTTAGGCAGAGAGAGGTCAACATTTGGCATTTTCATATGAGGCATTTTGAACTTTCCTCCGGTACCTCCCTCCAGTTCAACTTCTGGACCTTCAATCTTTCCTTTGGGAAGTGAAATATCAACAGAGGGCATGCTGAAATGGGGCATCTTGAATTTTCCTCCGGAACCTCCCTCCATTTCCACTTCTGGACCTTCAATCTTTCCTTTGGGTAGGGAGAGGTCAATATTTGGCATTTTCATATGAGGCATTTTGAGCTTTCCTCCGGTCCCTCCCTCCAGGTCAACTTCAGGACCTTCAATCTTTCTTTTAGGCAGAGAGAGGTCAACAGAGGGCATGCTGAAATTGGGCATCTTGAATTTTCCTCCGGAACCTCCCTCCATTTCAACTTCTGGACCTTCAATCTTTCCTTTGGGCAGGGAGAGGTCAATATTTGGCATTTTCATATGAGGCATTTTGAACTTTCCTCCGGTGCCTCCCTCCAGTTCAACTTCAGGACCTTCAATCTTTCCTTTGGGCAGAGAGAGGTCAATATTTGGCATTTTCATATGAGGCATTTTGAACTTTCCTCCGGTTCCTCCCTCCAGTTCAACTTCTGGACCTTCAATCTTTCCTTTGGGAAGTGAAATATCAACAGAGGGCATGCTGAAATGGGGCATCTTGAATTTTCCTCCGGAACCTCCCTCCATTTCAACTTCTGGACCTTCAATTTTTCCTTTGGGTAGGGAGAGATCAATATTTGGCATTTTCATATGAGGCATTTTGAACTTTCCTCCGGTCCCTCCCTCCAGTTCACCTTCAGGACCTTCAATCTTTCCTTTAGGCAGAGAGAGGTCAACATTTGGCATTTTCATATGAGGCATTTTGAACTTTCCTCCGGTACCTCCCTCCAGTTCAACTTCTGGACCTTCAATCTTTCCTTTGGGAAGTGAAATATCAACAGAGGGCATGCTGAAATGGGGCATCTTGAATTTTCCTCCGGAACCTCCCTCCATTTCCACTTCTGGACCTTCAATCTTTCCTTTGGGTAGGGAGAGGTCAATATTTGGCATTTTCATATGAGGCATTTTGAGCTTTCCTCCGGTCCCTCCCTCCAGGTCAACTTCAGGACCTTCAATCTTTCTTTTAGGCAGAGAGAGGTCAACAGAGGGCATGCTGAAATTGGGCATCTTGAATTTTCCTCCGGAACCTCCCTCCATTTCAACTTCTGGACCTTCAATCTTTCCTTTGGGCAGGGAGAGGTCAATATTTGGCATTTTCATATGAGGCATTTTGAACTTTCCTCCGGTCCTTCCCTCCAGTTCAACTTCAGGACCTTCAATCTTTCCTTTGGGCAGAGAGAGGTCAATATTTGGCATTTTCATATGAGGCATTTTGAACTTTCCTCCGGTTCCTCCCTCCAGTTCAACTTCTGGACCTTCAATCTTTCCTTTGGGAAGTGAAATATCAACAGAGGGCATGCTGAGATGGGGCATCTTGAGTTCTCCTCCTGTACCTCCCTCCATTTCAACTTCTGGACCTTCAATCTTTCCTTTGGGCAGAGAGAGGTCAATATTTGGCATTTTCATATGAGGCATTTTGAATTTTCTTCCGGTGCCTCCCTCCATTTCGACTTCTGGACCTTCAATCTTTCCTTTGGGAAGTGAAATATCAACTGAGGGCATGCTAAAATGGGGCATCTTGAATTTTCCTCCGGAACCTCCCTCCATTTCAACTTCTGGACCTTCAATTTTTCCTTTGGGTAGGGACAAGTCAATATTTGGCATTTTCAGATGAGGCATTTTGAACTTTCCTCCGGTCCCTCCCTCCAGTTCACCTTCAGGACCTTCAATCTTTCCTTTAGGCAGAGAGAGGTCAACATTTGGCATTTTCATATGAGGCATTTTGAATTTTCCTCCGGTACTTCCCTCCAGTTCAACTTCTGGACCTTCAATCTTTCCTTTGGGTAGAGAGAGGTCAATATTTGGCATTTTCACATGAGGCATTTTGAACTTTCCTCCGGTGCCTCCCTCCATTTCAACTTCTGGACCTTCAATCTTCCCTTTAGGCAGAGAGAGGTCAACATTTGGCATTTTCATATGAGGCATTTTGAACTTTCCTCCGGTACTTCCCTCCAGTTCAACTTCTGGACCTTCAATCTTTCCTTTGGGAAGTGAAATATCAACAGAGGGCATGCTGAAATGGGGCATCTTGAATTTTCCTCCGGAACCTCCCTCCATTTCCACTTCTGGACCTTCAATCTTTCCTTTGGGTAGGGAGAGGTCAATATTTGGCATTTTCATATGAGGCATTTTGAGCTTTCCTCCGGTCCCTCCCTCCAGGTCAACTTCAGGACCTTCAATCTTTCCTTTAGGCAGAGAGAGGTCAACAGAGGGCATGCTGAAATTGGGCATCTTGAATTTTCCTCCGGAACCTCCCTCCATTTCAACTTCTGGACCTTCAATCTTTCCTTTGGGCAGGGAGAGGTCAATATTTGGCATTTTCATATGAGGCATTTTGAACTTTCCTCCGGTCCTTCCCTCCAGTTCAACTTCAGGACCTTCAATCTTTCCTTTGGGCAGAGATAGGTCAACATTTGGCATTTTCATATGAGGCATTTTGAATTTTCCTCCTGTACCTCCCTCCATTTCAAATTCTGGACCTTCAATCTTCCCTTTAGGCAGAGAGAGGTCAATATTTGGCATTTTCACATGAGGCATTTTGAATTTTCCTCCGGTACCTCCCTCCAGTTCAACTTCTGGACCTTCAATCTTTCCTTTGGGAAGTGAAATATCAACAGAGGGCATGCTGAAATTGGGCATCTTGAATTTTCCTCCGGAACCTCCCTCCATTTCAACTTCTGGACCTTCAATCTTTCCTTTGGGCAAGGAGAGGTCAATATTTGGCATTTTCATATGAGGCATTTTGAACTTTCCTCCGGTACCTCCCTCCAGTTCAACTTCTGGACCTTCAATCTTTCCTTTGGGCAGGGAGAGGTCAATATTTGGCATTTTCACATGAGGCATTTTGAATTTTCCTCCGGTACCTCCCTCCATTTCAACTTCTGGACCTTCAATCTTTCCTTTGGGCAAGGAGAGGTCAATATTTGGCATTTTCATATGAGGCATTTTGAATTTTCCTCCGGTACCTCCCTCCAGTTCAACTTCTGGACCTTCAATCTTTCCTTTGGGAAGTGAAATATCAACAGAAGGTATGCTGAGATGGGGCATCTTGAATTTTCCTCCTGTGCCTCCCTCCATTTCAACTTCTGGACCTTCAATCTTTCCTTTTGGCAGAGAGAGGTCAACATCTGGCATAGTTATGTGAGGCATTTTGAACTTTCCTTCACCTGCTTTTAATTCCACTTCTGGTATTTCGATCTTTTGGGACTTTCCTTTTGGCAGGGATAGATCCAGGTCTATTTTTGGAATGGAAACGTTAACAATCGGCATTTTGGGAATTTTAAGGTTTCCTTCATAACCTTTGATATCAGCCTCTGTAACATCAACTTCTGCTTTGGGGAGAAGAACCTCAGTCTCTGGAGTTTTAGCTGCTGGTAGCGACATCTCAATGGAGGGCATCTTGACCTTGGCCTTAGCTCCAAGGTCACCTTGTGGCTTCCCCAAATCTTTTTCCCTGGAGCCAAATCCTGGCATGGAGAATTTGGGTAATTTGATAGTGACATCAGGTGCATGGAAGCCCCCTTTTCCTTCAACTTCTGCCTCCAGTTTTGCATCAACTTTTCCCTCTGGAAGTCGACCCTTTGGTGACGATAATTTAAACTTCGGGAATTTTACTTTGTATTTTGATTTATCATCTGGGCTCTCAAATTTGATTTCTGGTTTTGGAATATCAATTTGACCTTTTTTAGCTCTAACATCCACATCAGGACAAGACACAGAGACATCTGTATCTTTTTTGGATATTCCAAATGAGGGCATTTTGATTTTAGTTTTCTTCACCTTGACCTTTCCATCCCCATCAAAGTCTACTGATGGTGCTCTTATCTCTCCTTCCACATGTGGTGGGACGAGGGAAACATCTGCCTTAGGGCCTTTCCCTGATATCTCTAATTCACCACTCTTGGACTTTGCACCAAACTTGGGAAAAGAAAAACTGGGCATTTTGAGGGAGACATCTGGTAAATCAAAGCTGATCCCTGATGAAGGCCGTCCTCCCTCTGCTTTCAGAAGCTCCACTTCCACATCGTCCCCTTTGGGTTTTTTAAGACCAAAGTCTAAATCCACCTTTGGAGCTTTGATGTCAACTGTTGGTAATTTGACTGAGGGAAGTTTTAGTGCTGCACCTGGAACTTCAACACCACCTGTCTCAATGTCTGCACCCTTAACCTTCAACTTGGCTGGTTTTATGACCATATCTCCCGATGCATCAGGACCACTGGTGTCCATTTTAAGACTAATGTCTTTTGTACCAGAAGGGAGGCTGGGGTCAAAATCAAACTTTGGGAGATTTATTTTTGGCCCTTCAATCTTTCCCTTTCCAGATGGTCCATGAATGTTGAAATCACCTTCCAAGTTTCCCAGTGGAACAGATATGTCAACAGCTGGTATTGCTGGCATCTTTCCTCCCTTGACCTCAGGTCCTTCCAGTTTGACACTTCCTTCTGGCAGTGAAATGTCTGCTTTTCCTTTAGGAAGTGAAAGGTCGATGTCTGGCATGTGGATTTTTCCCCCTTTAAGTGCAGGACCTTCTATGTGGCCCTCTGGTCCTTTAGCTTTCATTTTAGGGAGAGAGATATCAATAGAGGGCATATGGAACTTGCCTTCTTTACCAGCATGTCCTCCAATATCAACTTCTCCTTCTGCTTTTCCTTTGGGGAGTGAAATATCAATGTCTGGCATCTCAATCTTCCCTCCCTTCATGTCTGGGCCTTTTATTTTGACATCTTCTTCTGGAAGACTAACTTTTGGTAGAGACATATCAAATTTTGGCATTTTAAACTTGCCACCCTTCATCTCAGGGCCCTCAACACCAAAGTCACCCTCAACTTTTCCTTTAGGGAGTGTAATGTCAACAGTTTGCATGTTAAACTTCCCTCCTTTAACATCGGGACCCTCAAGACTGATATTTACCTCTGGAGACTTAATCTGAGGCAGTGACATGTCCCCTTTGACTTCAGGTCCTTGAATATCTACTCCCTTTGCTTTGATTTTAGGAAGAGAGATATCGACTGAGGGCATGTGAAACTTGCCTCCTTTGCCACTGTGCCCATCACTGTCAATATCCATATCCAGCTTTCCCTTTGGAAGTGAGATATCAACTGTTGGCATTTCTATTTTTCCTCTTATGTCTGGTCCTTCCACATTGGCATCGACCTTTGGAAGACTCACTTTTGGTAAAGAAACATCAAATTTTGGCATTTTGAATTTGCCCCCTTTCATCTCAGGGCCTTCAACCTTTATGTCACCTTCAGCTTTTCCTTTGGGGAGTGTAATATCTATGTCTGGCATCTTAATCTTCCCTCCCTTGACGTCTGGGCCTTTTACTTTGACATCACCTTCTGGGAGACTCACTTTGGGTAAAGACACATCAAATCTTGGCAATTTAAACTTGCCACCCTTCACTTCAGGGCTTTCAAAATTGATTTCTCCCCCTTTTATCCTAGGGGCGTCAACGTTTAAGTCACCCTCAACTTTTCCTTCTGGAAATGAAACGTCACCTTTAAGTTCAGGTCCCTCAATATCAACACCAGCTCCCTTTGATTTGATTTTAGGAAGAGAGATATTAATTGAGGGCATGTGAAACTTGCCCCCTTTGTCACCATCTCCCTCGATTTCAACCTCTCCCTTTACTTTTCCTTCAGGAAGTGAAATGTCAATGTTTGGCATTTTAAAATTCCCTTTAACATCAGGTCCTTCCAGTTTGGCACTTCCCTCTGGCAGGGTCATCTTTGGAAGTGATACATTAAATTTGGGCATTTTCAATTTGCCTCCTTTTACCTCAGGGCCCTCCAGGCTGAGGTCAGCATCAACCTTTCCTTTAGGAAGTGAAAGGTCGATGTCTGGCATTTGAACTTTTCCCCCTTTAATTTCGGGACCTTCTATGTGGACCTCTGGTCCCTTAGCTTTCATTTTAGGGAGAGAGATATCAATAGAGGGCATATGGAACTTGCCTCCTTTACCACCATGTCCTCCAATATCAATTTCTCCTTCTGCTTTTCCTTTGGGGAGTGAAATATCAATGTCTGGCATCTCAATCTTCCCTCCCTTCATGTCTGGGCCTTTTATTTTGACATCTCCTTCTGGGAGACTAACTTTTGGTAGAGACACATCAAATTTTGGCATTTTAAACTTGCCACCCTTCACCTCAGGGCCCTCGACACCAAAGTCACCCTCAACTTTTCCTTTAGGGAGTTTGATGTCACCAGTTGGCAAGTTAAACTTCCCTCCTTTAACATCAGGACCCTCAAGACTGATTTCTACCTCTGGAGACTTAATCTGAGGCAGTGACATGTCCCCTTTGATTTCAGGTCCTTGAATATCGACTCCCTTTGCTTTGATTTTAGGAAGAGAGATATCGACTGAGGGCATGTGAAACTTGCCTCCTTTGCCACTGTGCCCATCACTGTCAATATCCACATCCAGCTTTCCCTTTGGAAGTGAGATATCAACTGTTGGCATTTCAATTTTTCCTTTCATGTCTGGTCCCTCAACATTGGTATCGACCTTTGGAAGATTGACTTTTGGTAAAGAAACATCAAATTTTGGCATTTTGAATTTGCCCCCTTTCATCTCAGGGTCTTTAGGCTTTATGTCACCTTCAGCTTTCCCTTTTGGAAGTGTTATATCAATGTCTGGCATCTCAATCCTTCTGCCCTTGGTGTCCGGCCCTTTGAATTTGACATCACCCTCAGGAAAATTTACTTTTGGTAATGAAATATCAAATTTTGGCATCTTCACCTTACCCCCTTTCCCTCCAGGACCTTCAAAATGTACGTCACCTGTGACATTTCCTTTAGGAAATCCAATATCACAGGATGGTATTTCAATATTACCATCTTTTCCAGAGTGAATGTCAATATCAATATCTCCCTGTGCTTTACCTTTGGGAAGGTCTATGTTGATTTTTGGCATTTCAAATTTTCCACCTTTTACTTTTGGACCTTGAAAATTCACATCACCCTCAGGGATTTTGACTGCAGGTACGGTGACATCTACAGATGGCAGGTTGAACTTGCCACCTTTTCCTTCACCTTTGACATTGATATCACCTTCAAATGTTCCTGGAGGGGGGGAAATGTCAATAGTTGGCATTTTAATTTCCCCACGTTTGAGTTCTGGACACTCAATGTTGATGTCTCCTCGCTTTGATTTCATTTTAGGAAGAGAAACATTGATTGAGGGCATTTGAAAATGTCCTGCTTTACCTCTAGTTTTAATGGCAGCCTCTGCTTTTCCTTTTGGGATGGAGATATCAGCTGAGGGTCCCTCAAGGCCAATATTTCCTTCAGGCAACTTCCCTTTTGGTAGAGATACATCAAATGAAGGCATCTTAAATTTGCCTCCTTTTCCAGAAGGTATTTCCATATCTATCTTTCCACTAATCTCAGTCCCCCTTAGGTCTAAATCTGCCTCTGGTGACTTCACCTTAAACTGTGGACCTTCAATGTCAATGTCACCTCCCTGGGACTTGATCTGGGGTAGTGACACATCAAGAGAAGGCATCTGGATATTTCCTCCTTTAAAATCAGGACCTTGGACTTTCACCTCCCCCGGTGGGGACTTCATGGCAGGAAGAGCGATGTCCAGTGATGGCATGTTGAACTTTGCTCCCCCTTTGACTTCAGACCCTTCAATGTCGACCTCTCCTTTTGTTTTTATCTTTGGGAGTGAGATGTCAAAAGTCTGCATCTTGAACTTGGCTCCGCCACCACCGCTGCCCTCGAGCTCCATGTTGCCCTCTACGTTTCCCTTGGGAAGCGACAAGTCAACATTTGGAAGTTCGGGGCCTTCTAGCTTTACTTCTCCTTCGGGTAGCTTAATTTTTGGGAGAGAACTGTCCACAGAGGGCATGCTAAGTTTGCCTCCTTTTAATTTACCACCATCAATGTTCCCACCTCCCTCTAGGTTTCCTTGGGGGACTGAGATATCAACAGTGGGCATGTTTATCTTTCCCCCTTTAACTTTAGGTCCCTGCAAAACAACCTCACCCTCAGGGAATTTCATTTTTGGAAGATCTACATTAAACGAAGGCATTTTAAACTTGCCTCCCTTTCCGTCTACGTCAACCTCACCTTTGGATTTACCTTTCGGTAAAGAAAGGTCCACTGATGGTGCCTCGATTTCCCCCCCTTTGAACTTAAGTCCTTGCAAGTCAACCTCAGCTCCAGATGTCCCCATCTTAGGGAGTCTGACATCAAGTGAGGGCATTTTGAATTTTCCTCCTTTCTCAGCATGTCCTTCGACTTTTATGTCTCCAGAAATGTTGCCTTTAGGCAGAGACACATCCACTTCAGGTGTGACCAATCCAAATTTATGTCCTTTCACGTCACTGCCAACAATGTTGACGTCCAACTCCCCTGTCTTCACTTTAGGGAGAGATATGTCTAATGATGGTATATTAAATGTTCCTTCTCCTTCAATATTGGTTGTTCCGGCTTTGCCTTTGGGAAGGGTCAAGTCTACTTTGGGCAACTTGTAGCCTCCTTCAACCTTTTGTCCTTTTATATTTTCGTCTCCTTTTGGTGACTTCATATTTGGGAGAGAAATGTCAAAACTAGGCATTTTGAACTTCCCATCACCACCAACAAAATAGTCCATATCCACATCTTCACCCTCCGTTTTCACCTTTGGTGGAGAGATGTCAACAGAAGGTAGATTGAATTTCACTCCACCCTCTGGACATTCCATATCCACATCAGGTGATCCCATCTTGGGTAATGAGATATCAACCTGTGGCATGGAGATTTTGGGCCCTTTGAAAGTGCCCTCCACCTCATCGGGCATTCTCCGTCCGGTGTCCAATTCCAACTCAGTATCCAGCATTGAGATGTCAACAGTTGGCATTTTGATTGTGGTCTTCCCGGCTCCTTTATACTCTGGGAGTGAGACGTCAATGTCGGACTTTCCCTTCACTTTCGGTAAAGAAATATCAACAGAAGGAATTTGAATAGATGCAGCTTTTCCTGAGAGGTCACCCTCCAACTGAGCTGCCGGGAGACCAATCCCCCCCGCTCCTCTGATTCCTACTTTTGGAGGTGTTACGTCAACAGTGGGCATTTTCACCCCTCCAGGTTTGATCTTGATGTCACCATCTATTTCATCTGAATGACGTGAGAGTCTAACTTTGGCTAATTTCAATTTTGGCATTCTGAGCTTTGCATCTCCTTTTCCTTCAGCTACATCGCTTCCTCCCTTGATGTTGATTTTTGGAGCTTTGATATCTGCCTCTCCCTTCACTGTGGGCAAAGAGGCCTCAGCCGAAGAGGGAGCAAACTCCACGTCCGGCACATTAAACTTGAGCGCTTCCATGTCTCTATTACCAGACAAGCTGAAGTCCACTGCTGGTGGCTGTATGTTCACACCCGGCGGCTTCAGCTCCAAAGATCCAGTTTCCAAAGCTGAGCCAGACTTTGTGTGTTTGCTCTTTGGAAAGGTGATTCCAAATTTGTATCCCTTTTCTTTGGTTTTCACTTTGGCTCCAGGAATCTCAGATGGAGAAGTATTTCCCTCAATCCGTTCTGTTTCCACTTTTCCTCCCTTTGATTTCATATGAGGAAACCTGGAAGAAGGGTTTAATGAAAGGGAAAGAAAGAGAAATACATTGAAAACATACTTATCAGATTATCATGTGTTTGAAATGCAGCTCTTCAGATTGCATTTGCTGTAACTGCGACCGTTTGACACGGAAAACAAACACAATCAAGTCCAACCTGATCCTCCTCTTTGCCTTGGCTCCGGCTGCTGCTCCTTCTGCCTCCACCTTCACACTCCTCCTCTGTTTGAATTTGGGGAGAGAGAACTCCACGTCCACATCACTCATCTCCAGCCGGGGGGGCGTTTCCTCTATCACTAGCTCCTCCCTGCGCTTCTCTTTCAGCCTCTTCAGACCAAAGCGACCTCCTCTTTTCTTCTTGGCCTTGAACGGCTTGGTGCCCTTCACACTCTGAAATACACACAGTGTGTGTTAGGCCTTTCTGTTGTATACCTTAAGTTGCGACTAAAATCTAAAGTTATATAAAAAGTCTTTTAATTAGCTAGTCTGAATGTACCTTGTTTAAAATCCCACCTTTTAGTTTGAATATATACCAAATGTAAATACAGTTTATATTTGATTACCATTTTGGCCATCTTGGCTTTGGGACCTTTGACCTCCACGCTGGGAACTCGAGGCTGCACGCTGACCTCTGCCCCGGGGATGGTCCTCTGCAGCTGGAAGCTGACCTTGTACGGCTCCGCACACTGAAGGATCTTCAGCGCATCTTCGTACTTGACGTTGTCGAAGTAGACCTTGGCGCTCAGCAGCTGGTCCCCTTCACACGGAGAACATCAAGGGTTAATGACTCTGGAGTTCGAGGCTGTCAAAGTGATTTATGAACCTTCAAAAAAATCTAAAATCAATCTGATATGTATTTCATCTCCTCTTCATCTCAAGGGCAGTTGATATCCATGGAACGACAACTGGAAAACAACCAAATTTAGAGCCCAGAAGTCGAAAGTGGAATATTCACTCCCCTGGTGGTCACAGGGAAGAACTGCAGCAGTAGTACTAATACAACTGATCAATACAAGACGATTGTGGGATGATTTTAAATAGCGTCAACACCTGTATCGGTAAAACAAACTATTTCTTGTGCTTTTATTGTCAAGTCTCATCTCTGGATGTTTGTCTTTACTGCCCTCCTGTGGTCATTGCATGCAACTTCAACTTGACTCATAAGAATCTTATATTTACAAATCCCCTCTCTCACTGTTTTGTCATTTTACTATAAGTCAATTCATGTTTATACTTCTTTCAAATCGTTATTTCACATCTATTACAATATTTTCCAATTAAAGGAATTTCCAACCTTCATAAATATAATAAAGTTTTTCTCATTGGGTTAAAATTTCAATGTATACATTTAACATAGTATAATTTGCCGGTTCACATCAGTTTTGGATAGTGTTCATGTTAAAGCACTTTGTGAAGAGCATAGTGAGATGAATCCGAGGTTCTTGCAGGCACCTTGTTGCAGACTGAGATGTTTGGCAGCTGGAGAGTCCTTGAGGACGTCTTTGACAAAGATCCCTCGCTCTCCTCCGCCGGTCACGCTGTAGCCGCTGGCGCCGGCCTCCGCCTCCGTCTCCACCACGATGAGCATGGAGCTGGAGGCCTCATCCACGCTCTGAAACACAGACACAACTCATCAGCCAAATCAAGACTTTGTGCAAGACCGAGATCTTTATCTGGGATTTGTTTGGTCCTCATTATTAATGGTGGTTAGTTTGGGCTGTGGCTGAATTACAGTAAAACAGTTGTAACAGTAATAAGTTGGTTGAAACCCTCAGCTTTCCACATATTGAAGCGGAATAACAAATCATCGACTGACAGTATAATGTTCAACTCACGTTGCAATTTACTGCAGCAGAATATCTTCTGCATCGTTTTAAACTCAAGCTTTTAAGGACATTTTCTTAATCTAGATTCCAATAGAAAAAACAAACTGGAGATTGAAGCCTGTTTGTCTGAATGATAAGTAAAACAACGAATATTTTTCATTCTTGTATTTATATTTATCAGTTGAATTTATTAAAACTGTTATAAATCATGTAAATGAATCCCTTTATCCACTACAGTATCACGGAGGCAGGTCACTCTATTGTTGGACTACATCCACTTATCAAAGCACTAAGGAAATAACTTGTAGATGATAATTAAACTACTGATTCACCACTAATATCAATGAACCAACCAAAGACCTGAGCCTGAAAAGTGTCATTAACAGAGTTGAGGAGGTTCCAGCTTACTGTCTGTTCCTCTGTGGGATCCGGGTCCATCTCTGGTTGGGCCAGTTGGCAGGTGGACTCTCTCAGGTGACTTCTCTTCTGACTCAGCACCTGTTTCAGTTCTGCATGAAGCTTCTCCTTCTGCACCTGGGGACACAGAGAACAGGCCGTCACATGGTCTGCAGGGGGAGGGGACCTCCTGACGAGAACAACCAGGTTCTTACTGGTAATAAAACTGGGGTTAGTAATTAAAACCATAATCTGTGGGGCTGTGGTGTGGTCGTCTTCCACTGGGAACACTTGGGCCTAATGTTCCCAGTATCTGATCATTTCTTTCTACTTTTATCACTCTACTCTACACTCTTTTTATTGTCTCACTCATTCACACATGCTGACACTATAAATGCATATTTTTGTGTTTCACATAGTTGTTTGAATTTGTGCAAATAAATGTTTTGGTTTTGGTTTTAATTCCTTGTGTCACTTCGTCCTTTTTTTAGCCGTTTATTACAAAAGCAGATACATTCATTAAGAACTCCTGTTCATATTTTACTTTTATGTTTTTATATATTGTTTTTAGATTGAACAACTTTATTATTCCTGAGAGAAGTTTACGTATGACAGGAACTATGTCAATAAAGTTTATCATTATATTGTCTGTATATTCATTAGTGTGCAACAGCTGGATTAATTAAACGTGACTTCCCATCGATACACACATGAATGGAATTGGAAGTTATAAGTTATAACAATTTCTGTAATAAAATAAGATAGATAGGTAAATATAGAGAAAATCATCCTCGGCGTATATATAAAAATATATATGTAATTAGAAATGTGTGTATAATTATTTTTTACAAAAACATTTTTACATAACTGTGAATCTTATTTTCTTGTTGTGAAACCTTCAGCCTTTAGCATGAAAACCAGGAAACCGCGAAACCCCTCTTAGCTGCTGTTCCTGTCAGCAACCAGCAGGTGTCGCTGTCTGGACAATCAGCTGTCTGGACAAACGCTCTTAAAGTTGCTAACATGCGACTTTCTCCTCTGTGAATGTGGGTCAAAGTGTTTTTACAGACTGCCTCACACCTGCAGCCGCTTTTAGCTGCGCCACATTCTGATGGTTTTTTGTTGTCGCTCTTGCGTCGAGCACCTGCTGCTGCGGCGGCTGGGGCATGAAAAGGCCGCGACTGGCATCTGTGCTGAGCTGTGAGAAATGAAAGGTTGTTTATGTTGCGGACAATGACCTCAGCAGATCAGGCCTGGCCCATTGTGATCCAGTCTGCACCGGCCTGGTGGCCGCAGGGGGGTCAGGAGGTCAATCACAATGTTGTGTCGCCATCTCGGTATTAATCTGAGCAACACCGCAGCTCATCAAAATGTTAACGTGAGGATTTCTTTCTTTATGCGACTGCAGAGTTTATGGTTCAAAGTGAAACGGACTCTCATTGGTTGAAATAAAGTAAATCACAAAGATTTAACTCTGAATAGTTTAATCTTATATGTAAATAGTCGTATTCACCATCATGTACATTTCAAAAGAGAAATTCAAGCCACAGTGCTTTGCTTTAGATGTCGGATAAAAGTTTAAACACATAAAACTGTTCTTTCAGATGGATTTCACTCATTATATTTCATATTTTACTTTATATTTTCATTTAATTTCACCAAGGGTCATTATAAGCATGCTAACAGGCCCACAGGGACCAGGCTAACATACTGATGCTAGGTAGTATATCAGATCAGCTCAGTACATGAACACACACACAGTGGACACACAGGTAATAAGCTCAAGACACAGATGAAGTTACTTTTACAAATTTAAATGGAAAATGAAAGATGAAATCAAATCAGTTGTTTCACTTCATGTGAATCAATCCGATAGTTATTTGTATGTTTTATTTCAATCTGGTGCAAAGTGGTGTAAAGAACAAAATGACCATATATCGGTGAAAAGGGGAAAAACAAGAAAAAGGTTTCACAGAATATAACCAAGAAGATTATACAATGTTCTATAACTTTTTTAATGTAGCATTTAGCTTTCCTCTGATACGTCAGACTTCATCCAGACTTCCCAGGTTAGTGTATGGATTTCAGTGTGTGTGTGTGTGTGTGTGTGTGTGTGTGTGTCTCACCACTCTCTCTGGGCTCTCCTGCTCGTCTGTGGAGCCGCTGTGGTGAGGGTTGCGTTGAGGGCCGGTGGGGGATCTGCTGGGGGGGGGCGACCGCCTCTTGTCTTTTACCTGTGCACAGAGAGGACGAGGCTGTGAAGTCACATGGAGACACTTCCTGCTCCTGTGTCTCCGGAGCAGCTCTCTCTCTGCCGCCTGTGGGAGCCTCCTCCGGGACGATGGGAGAAGCAGGAGGTTCGTGATGTGAACGTTCTCGGTTTAATTTAATAATCGCTGACATTCTCGGGCTGTCGGGCCACCGCTGCTCCAGTGGAGCTGCTCAGCAGGAGGGAACTGGTTGAACTGGGAGGCTCCTGGTGTTTGATGCAGTGTGTGTGAGGCTCTCTCAGTTTTCTCTGCAGTGATAATAAAAGAAGGAAACACGAGCTGTGGACTGTTTTACTCTGAGCTGCTGACCGAGGATTCATGACAAATCAGTCAGAACACAGAGGAAGATCATCATCGTTTCTTTATGAGTTTTAATCTCGTGAGTGGGTTTCATAAAGAGACACGTAAATTAAGTGTTTGTTCTCTTGCGTATGACTATTGTTTGGTTTTGTGTTTTCTTCCTTTTCTCCACTGGGACGATTTCACTGGTGGTTTCACCGTGTACCTTCTTTCTGCAGGAAACATGTCACGTCCCAGTTTCCCTTATCTCCTTCCTCTACTCGCTCCATAAACTCTCACATGGTTAATCTCGTATAAACATCCTGTTCCAGCGCTTCACCTTTTGTCAGGCTGCTGTGACCTCACACACTTGTCACGACTATAAATGTCCTAGTGTGGACGCTGAGCTAAATTCCTAAAGAACAATACGTGCTAGAATCGCAGGAGGAGGGATTTTTTTGTTCTGTTTGTTTAATCGACTTTTTGTTGAACAATTATTAACATATTTGCCTTTTTGTCGGTTTCAACAGAATCATAAAGCCCCTGTCACAGAGTCTCGACTTCACATCCTCCTCATATCACCTACCAGCTTTAATTATTCTATTTAGAAACAGAGATTTACCCATTAAGATTAGTTTAGATAATTATCTCTCTCTTATTTTGAATCCTTCCTTCCATGACCTGCCTTCAGACATTCTCTACAGGGGCTGAATGTGTGAATGCAAATGTTTGAGTGAGAGACTCCGGAGTTTCCTCCCTCTGGCCCACTAGTATAAAGTCGGCAGAAGGTCCAGAGGAGGAGATGTGAGGAGACAGCAGGAGATTCACCACAGGATTCACCGCTAGCTATGCTCCACACATGTAGAAGAAACAGATGATTTCAAGAGAGCTTTTGGTGATAAGGGCAAACAAACACATTAAACAACAATATGAAGGTATAAATATTGAGGTCTTTCATCCTTAGCACCGGCTGACGTTGGTGTTAGCTCTCTGATTTATGTATTAGCTCATGAATCCGACTACTTGAGCAGATCTCTTATTTTCTCACATTCTCAGATCATGAGTGTTCACTTACGGCTGAATCTCTGGTCTGACTGAAACCATGGCTTTCCTCTTCTCTGTCAGAGTCTGAAACAGAAAAACACAACAACGCAGGTCATTAGGTGAGGATCTGTGGGGAGCTGGTTTTTCGAACTGGTTTGCTTTGAGATAAAAGCACGTAAACATGGATTCAATAGAGGTGACACGTGTACAATGACATAAATCAACATAAATCAAGGCCAGAAAAAGAAATAAGACCAAATGTCCTGCATGAGTATAGAATAATATCTATTTTTGTATTTATCTCCTTTCCATTGCAGCCTCTGTCCAGTGTGTTCCTGTGTTTCTTATAATCAGAATCAGAATCAGAAAGTATTTATTGCCAGTAGGTTTACACCTACAAGGAATTTGCTCTGGTTATTGGTGCATACAATGAACATAGAAACATAAAAACATAAAAACACAATAAATACAACACACATAAGAAAAGCAATAAAAAGAAACAATATATATTTACTCACTTTTTCTAATATTTATACAAAGTTACATTTATTTAGACATAAACATATCTAAATAAAATATATATAATAGATAAAAGATATAAAAAGTGAAGTAAAAAGTGAAATGCAAGATGCAAGACAGTGAACAGTGTCAGATTGCAATATGCAATGTAATGCAGTATAATATAATATAATGTGTTAATGCTGTAATAATGCTGCATCTAAAAGACTTATTTCTAAAACTCAAGACTTAAAAAAGTAAAAAATGTAATTAAACTTTGCTTGTTCTATATCCACAGGATTTAAATACCATCAGAACAGGCCTGTATCACATAACAGTAAATGGGTAGCGTTCCGTAGAGAGCGTTGCATCAGGTGCATGTCAGGCTTGTGCATGTGGAGTTTAAGCATCTGATAGAGTGACAGGAGCGCGGGGCTGAGGCTTCTGGGACGGCGAGCTTCAGATTCTTTCCGTGGTCTGGGTCACGCCGCCGCCCCGGCCACCCGAGCCCAAACCATCTGCAGGACATCCACACATACTTGGAGGAAATCAGTTGTACAAGGTGAACAGGTCCCAGAAACTAGTCCCTCCTCGGCTGAACCTAATCCAAGTCATGGTGTGAATGCCTTTGGCAGAAATCCTCCATGGCACCGAGTTGTTTGTGTTAAATTGAAAGAATTAAACCAAACAGCAGAGATGTCTGTTTGGCTGCTTTGCAAACACACAGATTGAATCGGTGGTTCGATTCCTGAGCGGCTGGTCAAATAAACTGACCTTGAGGATCGTGTGTGGACGTTGGAGAGGAGACCACGTGAAGAACAAGCGCTGAATGATTGTGTGCGATTGAAGACGTTAGAGTCGATAAGACTAGAAAAGCTCTTTACTGACTGCGTCCAAATTTTAAAATGAACAGCAGCCATTGATTTGAATGAAGAGTTTGTCAGTTTACCGTCCGTCCATCAGCAGCTGGACTTGTTTGTGAATCACTTGACTTTCTGTCTCTGAGGGACCTGTGATCTCACTCCTCACAGTCCCACCTTCATGTGATGACTGTTTTTAAACTGCATAGCTGTGTGTGTGTTTATTTTCGTGCATGCAAAGAGGAAAGCCCGTGTGTGTGTGTGTGTGTGTGTGTGTGTGTGGGGCCGTGTAGAGTGTCAGCGTGGATGCCGGGCCTGTTTGGATGGGTTGCAGGTATCTGGTGTCCAGCAGGTCACAGGGAACACATAACACACATTCACTGAATCAGTCCCAGAGCAGCGGACACAGGAGGGAACAGAACCAGGTTCTGTGAGGAGACGCCTCGTCCACCAAGTGGAAGGTGATGAAAACACTGAATCACTGAGTCTCTTCTTCATCTTCCTCTCTGGTTTATTACCTGTTTGTTGGTCTGTATGTTTGTAAGCAACACAATACACAACCACAAAAACAGCTGGGCAGAAACATGTGGTTTGGTTCTGAGAGGAACAATCTATTAGATTTTCCATTTCATTTTGAGAATAATTCATGGGTATTGATGAAAAAAACACATGAAGGGGACAGATATTTATGAGCCTGTGTGATGGAATTTTGGAGCAATTTGCTTTTAGACGTAAATCCACAATTCACCATTTTTTTATTTAATCATGATGAAACTAATTTGATCGTGTTTGTTCTTTAATATTCATATTTTGTGCATTTAAACAAAAATGTAAACAGAGACATTCATCTTGCTGTGTTGAGATCCAGGCTCTTTGTGCTGAGTGACGGACGTTTCATCAAGTGCAGCAGCAACAACAGGTGCCGTGGAACTAACCTCTGGATGCTAGACTCAATGATCAATGTGGCATTTTCCAGTTGAAAACTTTTTATAAAATAAAAGTTTCCTGTGTGAGTTAATAAACTGTTTCCAAATATTTCAGCGTAAGTAAAAATAGGATTGTTAGCAACATCTAAACTTGTGTAGCTTTACACTCGACAGCATCTTTAAACTGCAGCGCTCTGTGACAGACAGACGGCAGCAGGTGGAGGAGGAGGCACTCCCTGGACACAGTGAAGGAATGGAGGCGTGGCAGAGGAGGAGAGGAGGAGGAGGAGGAGGAGGAGGAGGTGAAGATTTAAAATGCCAAACAGTCTTATTATAGATCAGAGTCACGTCTGCAGGCCCACACATGCCTGCCCCTAATCAACATGGACGCTCAACCTTCTGCAGACGTAGGTGAAAGGTGATTTGAAAACAAAATCAAGTTCCCATGACCTGTTCCCATAATCTTAATAAGACATTTAACCCTGAAAGCTTCTACCTGGTCCAACAACCAGAGGCTGTGGCGGCAGCTTCTATTAATGTATCGCAGAGAAAGTGCTGCACAGAGATGCACTGTATGAATCGATAGTAGAGATGGATAAAGAATATATAGTGATGTATAAATACAGACCATTTACCAGTCAGGGTGCAAATCAGTGTGTGTATGCTGCCTGTCACTGGTCCATCCCAACAAGGCCCCATTGACCCTCACAGAGCCCAGTTCCTTTACACACAGTAACTGTGTGTACTCTCATCCTGGAAGAGACCACTTCCATCCCATGATTCACTGTGGGACCAACTCACAACACCTTTAGATTGATTTTCTGTCACTCCTGTCAGTAACCGTCTCTCCCCCCCCCCCCCCCCCCCCCCTCACCGTCTCCAATACAGCACAACAGAGACAGCAGAGAGGTCTTTGCTCTAAGCACCCCCGACCCCCTCTGTCAGTTGATGCAGACTTAGATCAAATCCACAGTGGTTAGTGTCACTGGGAAGGATCCAGTGTTTACATCCTGAACACAGATGTGATCACAGACAGAAGAAATATCCAGGGAGCTGAAGCAACAAGGCACAAACATGGCAATAAATGTTTGCTATTATATAAATAAATCAAATTTCACATCAGAAACAAACTTTTCCTTTAAAATGTAGATAATAATAGTTTAGATAAAGGTTTAAATTCAGCTGCTTGAACAAGAAGCTCCGTCTTGTTTCTCTTGGTGCAGGGATTCAGCAGGAGCCTTGATGAAGAGTAAACGTTTCCTGATCTGATCACACGGACTGAGCCCACACGAGGAAGCTTAGAATCAATAATCATGTAATCAATCTGTAAAAGTGATGGACATAATAATGTGAATATTCCTTTTAATGACTTAACTTATGATTTACGGTCATCACCCGACTGAAAAGCAGTTAAAACTGTGATCTGCGAAATAGATAGATGGATAGATGGATGGATGGAATGTCCTTTACCGATTTATCCTAACCATTGTCTTTTCTAGTGAGCCCAGTGTCTTTAGGATCTGGACTGTGGTCCCACTGGTCCAGCAGCCGTCTGTCAGTGAATGGGACGATGTGATGGGAGCTGAACACTTTCTCTTGTTCTTGCAGCAGACTTGTGAAAAGGACCCTGCCGCCAAAAACCCTTTCAGAAGCTCCTCACAGCCAATCAGCGATGGACGACTTAACGGTGTTACAGTTGGCTCAGTCGTGGACGGACTCAAACGACTCGAGTGTCCTCTGCAAAGAAAACAACCAGAGATCTGTCCTGACGAAAAGCTAATAACATTTCTTTGACACGAAGCTGCAGCGGTGATGCAGCGCGTGAGCGACAGCTGAGGATGTGAGGTCAGGATTTAGTCCTGGACGGAGGTATTATCAGTGGAGGCCAGATATCGACAAAAATAGGTTTTCTCCTCACACACAGTTGCATAAGAGTACACACACACACACACACACACACACACACACACGAGGAAATACCGCTACACTTTAACATTCAGTGGCAGACTGAGCACACAGTAACACACAGTTACACACAGCAACACACAGTAACACAAATCTTTTTGGGTCAAATTTTAGGACAATCACAAAACCTGAGGAGTGAAAATGTTTCTAGTCCAAATACTAAACCGAATTTCAGATACTACGAACCTGAGATTATAGACAAACACAATGAAGCAATGATCGTTCAGTTTGGAGCTTTGTTGCTTCAGATAATGTCCCAAATATCATATTTTCAGTCAGTGTTTATTTGAATTCACTTGGTTTATCCATGTAAATGTTTCTTAAAGTCATAACAGCTCTTGTAAAAGCGTGCAGCCATCACTTCATAGGTTTTCCTTTTGTGGCGTGAAAGTGAAAATTATTAAATTCCTCCTTGTTGCCCTAAGGCGAGCACAGTGCCGCACTACAAGCAAAAAACCGGTTGTGTTACTGATGCTACGTCTTCCACTGAAGCCCAGCAGGTCTGTGTCCGACCTGCTGCTTCACGTCTGAACCCTCAGAGATCAGACAGACATGTCCCAGCGTGGCTCCCGGCCTCTGATGGACAAAACAAGACACACCCGCAGACGTGAGCCCTCGGACAGGAAATGCCTCCATGTAAACAGGAAGTAGAGATGTTTTGGGGAGATATACTCAGCGCATGGTGAGAAACTCACAAACAGCAAGAGGGATCTCAGGTTGTTCACCGGCCACACTCACCAAACCTTATATTTTACAGAATGAATATAAATAAATGTCGTTTATTGACATGAGTCTTCCTTCCTGTAAAATCTCTGTATACGTCCGTCAAGCAGTGTTTCCTCAGGAGTCCCCCCCCCCCACCAGATCCAAACCGCCCAATCCACTCTTGACCCTGCTTCCTGGTCTAAAATTAACCACACCCACAACTGCAAAACACCCCCACCCAAAAGTCTGTCGCCAGGAAACTGCTCTCATCATCCATCATTTGGTTTCTGACGTCATTTAGTCTCAGCGCATCCACACAAACACACACATACACACACACAGACACACAAACACACACACAAACACACACACACACACACACAAACACACACACACACACACACACGTTTGTATTTACTACACATCTTCCAGAGCAACATGTTACCTCAAAATAAACTCATTATAAGAATATGATTTCTTAGAGTGACCATAATAACAAAATGCCACAAGAGTTTGACACCCAGGACTTAATTTGTAACTCCAGCCTGAGGCCTGTGATCCCAGTGACAGTTTGTACCAGACAGAATTAAAGGAGGCTCCAGTTACTGAGCTCCATTTGATCAAGTCCTACCTGATAAACATAGTAAAACCTTCTCTAACGTGTACCAGCTCATAAACAATAAAGCAGATGCTTCTAAAAAGGAAAACACTGCAGTCAGGCTTCGGTATGAAGTCATATAAAATGCAGACTGTGGTGTGGGTCTTAAAGCTTGACCTTCGACCCCAGGGTCTTCATGTAAGACAAGTAGCTGTATAGTTCACAGAGTTAGTCAAAATGAATCCCCTGCTGTGAGGCTCTGATGGTTTATGACCATGCAGCTCGCTGGTGCATGTTGCTATAGCTGAGAAGATTTAATAGAACTTCACTGACTCTGTAAAACACTCAGGTCCCCATTGAAGTTCAGCTCAGAGCTTCCACACATGTATAAACACTGAAGAACGAGTTGAGCGATGACTATGACTGTGTAGTTCAACTCGCTGAACTAAAACACAACTGAACGCTGGAGATTACCCATGATCCTCTGCTTCCTGAACCAGTAGAGCTGCTGCTCCAGAAAATCCACCAAACTCTGTTCAGAATTCTTCATATTTTTAAAGTTTTCCTGCTGAGTATTGGAGATAAACTCAGTTTTTGAATAACTTCTGAGTCTTTTTAACTGATCTCAGTTCAGCTTCACTCTTCACCTGCAGCTGATTGGGTCAGTTGAAGCTGTGACTCAGTCAGTTCGTCTCACAGGAGATCGAACCCCCTCACCAGAGTTACAGAGAACAGACGACCAGGGAGTGAAGGAGGAAACTTCCTAACCCTAACCCTAACGTATTATTGAAAGTCTGATATTCAGCATCAACACCAATACCCCCCCAGTGCGTACATCATGTAACCCAGTGTCACACATGTGTTGATGATCCTCTGTCACAGTTCGGGTGTGTTTTGGCGCCCGCGGCCTCTGAACCCTCTTCGGGCCAAAACACATACCAGGCTGCTGGGCGAGTTCTGAGCCGGAGCTGGAGGGCAAACAGATCCTGTGACCGTCCCAGTGCAGCTGTCACTGGTGGAACGCTGAGACCGAGGCTATTTGAAATGGTTGCGTTCGACCACGGCCTCAAGACGTATCATTTCAACCACAACTGGGCCAAGTTCGAAAAAAATGTAGCTTAGACAACACGTGTAGTTTCAGAATTAGTTTAAACTAATAAGCCTACATATAAGATAAATTAACAATGTGTAAATATGTTTTAATTAGAGTTTGCATTCCTTTAAATGCTATGAAATAAAATAACACCTGATTAGTTTGGATGCTTCTTCTATCCGACTGTTATCTGCCTCGTCTGCCGTCTCAGATTGATCTGTTATTAACGCCTGGTGACCTAATAAGCAAGAGCGTCAATGTTATCTGTAGAGTTTATGAATTAATTCATAAAATATCTTAAACATTCGATTATTTTGATAAATTAGAGTTGAGGTGCTTCTCTCCAACGTCCAATCTGCAGGCTCCACCCGTCTGGCACTCGTCAAGGTTTAAATAAATGTTATGAATAATGCTCAAGTGTTATTTGACCCAGGTCTCATTACAAAACACTGTTATAAACTTGGAGTCATAGTGACATGCCACACTGCAAATAGTCCCTGCAAAGCCCTGAATGCTGGAGTGTTTGTAACCAGCTACTGGCATGTTGGAATAAACACAAGCAGCAGCTGTCTTACTGAAAGTGTCTTTGCATTTAAACAGCGTCCTATTGTTATTCTCTCCAAACATCAGCAATGTGGAGTCACACACACACACACACACACACACACACACACACACACTTACACACACACTTCTATGCAGCTCTCAGCAGCTCCTGAGCGGTTATGGTGATATCTCACAAATAAAATCCAGTTTCCATCAGGCTGATTTAAAGCAACAAAGCACATCTGCCTCTGCTTCTCCAGAAGGTGAGATGTCAGCCGCCTGCTTCTCCCTCTGCAACCACCAAGAGACCCAAACCAGCAACCTCCTGAAGCTCGTTCTCCAGGGACCAGAGCAGAAAACCCTCAGGTATCTGCAGACTGCAGACATTCAACAGCTCAGAGACTTGATCGAGCCACATCCATCCTTCCTACCTCGACGCTCGGCGTGTCTCCTCCAGTGGTTCAGAGGTGACAGATCTCCACCTGCAGCAGCGGCACAGTTTCAATTAGCCTCCCTCTGACGCCCACTTCCTTTCTCTCTTCAGCTGCTTGTTGATTTGTATTTGGTATTTTTAATCTCTCCCCCCCTCTTTCTGTCTGCAGCCCTTGCCCCCTTACCACCAGCCAGCCTGTTGCTCCCCTCACTGAAACCTCAGGCCTGGCCTGGGCCCATGGCATCTCTGGAAGGGGGACGTGCCCGGCTGCCTGATTGGCCGCAGGGCAAGAGGGAATGCCCCATATTAGGGCAGCAAGGGGGCGGGGTAGCAGGATCATGATAACGGAGGGAGGAGAAGAAGATAACATAGTTTGTGACATAGTGGCCGGCCTGTGTGAGCTGTGAAGCTCCTGAATGACTTCCTCTCTCAGATTCCTGCACCGCTCTTCCAACATTTCAGACTTTTATTATGAAATCCAGCATCATCAGGACATTTGAATCGTCAGTTGAGATGCTACCGAGCTGAGGCTATCAGGGGAAATGTGAAATTCTAGAAATTGAGAACTTCCTGAAGCCTTTAAACTAAACGGTCCATCGATGATTATCTGAGGTTTTCTCTTTGGCACAAGAGATAAGACCCCCCCCTCCCCCCCCGTTTCCTGCAGGGGTATTAAGTGATGTAGCAATAAAACCTGGCTACATTAGCAATATTGAGTTAGTGATTTATCGTCCCCGTCAAATAAAAGCAGATAAAGCTCATCTACTATCTCACTGTAAACTGCTGCGTCTGCATCTGCTGGTGACTTCATATTTAAAATGGAACAGTTTCCAAAAAATGTATTGTGCATTTGCCCCATGGTGATTCAAATGAGTTGGCACACGTCTGATTTCTGTTACAAGGGTTTTCACTCTCGGTCAATCATCGGCCATTTTTTATTCCTCTATGTCCCGACTGAGCGAGCAAACTTGAAAAACCTCAAGAATAAAGGAAAAAAAAAAGATTGTCTCTAAATACCTGGATGAACTTTACAGAAAGTTATTTTTATCACAAATGTCTGAAAATAGAAACAGCAGGCGATGGATCTCTATTTAGAAAAAGTATTACTCTTCCTTTCAGGGAGCAGCTGCTGTTGTGTGGTGTGAAAGTGTGTGTGTGTGTGTGTGTGTGTGTGTGTGTGTGTGTGTGTGTGTGTGTGGGAGGGGTGTTATTTGTCTGCTTTGTGTGTCCCTGCTGTTTGCATTTCTGTGCATGTCTACGTTTGTGCATTTATCTTTACTTATGTAGAATTTGTTTCAGGTAAAGCTACACTTAACATGCTAGCACTTAAAAGCAAATACTTATTTACTTTTACTCTAATAGAAAAGTAGTTTTTTTTGTACTAAGTATTTGTACTTGTCCTCCACCTCTGTCCCCAGTCGTTAAACTCATATTCATATCAGCGCCTACTTCCGTGAGAAATCACTCAAGGTGTCGCTGATGTGAGGAAATCAAGTCCAACACAACTTCCTGGTCACTGAGGTGAAACGAGCTGACGATGCATCCGCTCCACTGGAAGTGATTCAGCTGGATGAAATGAGTTTATCTGACAAAACGTATCAAACATGGCTGCCTGCAGGTTTCTGAAGAGTTGTTGACCGGAGCAACAGTGAACTTTACTAACTCCAGTGAAACTCTCTCTGCATCCAGCCCATGATGATGGATTCCAGTGAAGCAGGCAGAAGTGTGAGGGAGAGATGCTGTCAGCGCAGATCAGGCAGCCAGCACTGTGTCAGCTAACATGCTCATTGTTGCTTTCCAGCTCGCGCACAAAGCCCGGATTTAGATATGGGGGAGGACTGGACGCCTGGAACCGGGGCTGGGTCGGATAGGGGAGGGATGGAGGGTGAGGGAGGGGTGGAGGGTGAGGGAGGGGAGGTTATCTGTGGGCACATCGCTGGGGATTTAATGATTTTTCCCTCATCTTGATCAATAAGCTACAAGTGAGGCCTCGTCTCAGAGACACGTCGTGGACGGACTGTGCACGATCCTTGTAAATTATGTTTCTGGGAGGGAGGGACGTCAGGATAGAAAGAAGGGCAGGATAAAGAGAGTGGGGAAGGGGGAGGGTGGGATTCAGGAGGATGAGCAGCTCGGTTCAAGTCGGGCACAAGTTGCCACCAGACCTCAGCCATCAGGGTTTAAATGGGCCAGGAAACTGGAGCAGGCTGTGTGTGTGTGTGTGTATGTGTGTATGTGTGTATGTGTGTATGTGTGTGTGTGTGTTACGGTCTGCAAGGGGAGGATAGTTTCTGGACTTATTAACTCTAATATCTGCTCCATCTGATCAACATGCAGTTAAATAACCACTGTTAACAAAATATGATGCCTTAAAGAAATACTCTACGTTTTTTTAATAAAAATCAAGAAGTCAAAGAGCACGTTGATGGAGAAAACAAAGTAGAGAAAACAAGAAAGTGACAGAGTAAGAAACTAAACAAGAGTGATTATTGGAATATGTTTCACCCGTTGGTGAGAGAAAGAGTTCAGAGGATACAGGACAGGTGCAGGACAGATACAGGACAGATTCAGGACAGATGCAGGACAGATTCAGGACAGATGCAGGACAGATTCAGGACAGATACAGGACAGATGCAGGACAGATGCAGGACAGATGCATGACAGATGCAGGACAGAAGCTGGACAGATTCAGGACAGATCCAGGACAGATGCAGGACAGATGCAGGACAGATGCAGGACAGATGCAGGACAGATGCAGGACAGATCCAGGACAGATGCAGGACAGATGCAGGACAGATGCATGACAGATGCAGGACAGAAGCTGGACAGATTCAGGACAGATCCAGGACAGATGCAGGACAGATGCAGGACAGATGCAGGACAGATGCAGGACAGATCCAGGACAGATGCAGGACAGATGCAGGACAGATGCAGGACAGATGCAGGACAGATGCAGGGCAGATGCAGGACAGATACAGGACAGATTCAGGACAGATACAGGACAGATGCAGGACAGATGCAGGACAGATGCATGACAGATGCAGGACAGAAGCTGGACAGATTCAGGACAGATCCAGGACAGATGCAGGACAGATGCAGGACAGATGCAGGACAGATGCAGGACAGATGCAGGACAGATCCAGGACAGATGCAGGACAGATGCAGGACAGATGCAGGACAGATGCAGGACAGATGCAGGACAGATGCATGACAGATGCAGGACAGAAGCTGGACAGATTCAGGACAGATCCAGGACAGATGCAGGACAGATGCAGGACAGATGCAGGACAGATGCAGGACAGATGCAGGACAGATGCAGGACAGATGCAGGACAGATCCAGGACAGATGCAGGACAGATGCAGGACAGATCCAGGACAGATCCAGGACAGATGCAGGACAGATGCAGGACAGATGCAGGACAGATGCAGGACAGATCCAGGACAGATGCAGGACAGATGCAGGACAGATGCAGGACAGATGCAGGACAGAAGCTGGACAGATTCAGGACAGATACAGGACAGATTCAGGGCAGATGCAGGACAGATGCAGGACAGATGCAGGACAGAAGCTGGACAGATACAGGACAGATCCAGGGCAGATGCAGGACAGATGCAGGACAGATGCAGGACAGAAGCAGGACAGAAGCTGGACAGATACAGGACAGATTCAGGACAGATGCAGGACAGATGCAGGACAGAAGCAGGACAGAAGCTGGACAGATACAGGACAGATACAGGACAGATGCAGGACAGATGCAGGACAGATGCAGGACAGATCCAGGACAGATGCAGGACAGATGCAGGACAGATGCATGACAGATGCAGGACAGAAGCTGGACAGATTCAGGACAGATCCAGGACAGATGCAGGACAGATGCAGGACAGATGCAGGACAGATGCAGGACAGATGCAGGACAGATCCAGGACAGATGCAGGACAGATGCAGGACAGAAGCTGGACAGATTCAGGACAGATCCAGGACAGATGCAGGACAGATGCAGGACAGATGCAGGACAGATGCAGGACAGATGCAGGACAGATGCAGGACAGATGCAGGACAGATGCAGGACAGATGCAGGACAGATGCAGGACAGATGCATGACAGATGCAGGACAGAAGCTGGACAGATTCAGGACAGATCCAGGACAGATGCAGGACAGATGCAGGACAGATGCAGGAGAGATGCAGGACAGATGCAGGACAGATGCAGGACAGATCCAGGACAGATGCAGGACAGATGCAGGACAGATCCAGGACAGATCCAGGACAGATGCAGGACAGATGCAGGACAGATGCAGGACAGATGCAGGACAGATGCAGGACAGATCCAGGACAGATGCAGGACAGATGCAGGACAGATGCAGGACAGATGCAGGACAGAAGCTGGACAGATTCAGGACAGATACAGGACAGATTCAGGGCAGATGCAGGACAGATGCAGGACAGATGCAGGACAGAAGCTGGACAGATACAGGACAGATCCAGGGCAGATGCAGGACAGATGCAGGACAGATGCAGGACAGAAGCAGGACAGAAGCTGGACAGATACAGGACAGATTCAGGACAGATCCAGGACAGATTCAGGGCAGATGCAGGACAGATGCAGGACAGATGCAGGACAGATGCAGGACAGATGCAGGACAGAAGCAGGACAGATGCAGGACAGATGCAGGACAGATGCAGGACAGATTCAGGACAGATTCAGGACAGATGCAGGACAGAAGCTGGACAGATGCAGGACAGATGCAGGACAGATGCAGGACAGAAGCAGGACAGATGCAGGACAGATGCAGGACAGATGCAGGACAGATTCAGGACAGATTCAGGACAGATGCAGGACAGATGCAGGACAGATTCAGGACAGATGCAGGACAGATGCAGGACAGATGCAGGACAGATTCAGGACAGATCCAGGACAGATTCAGGGCAGATGCAGGACAGATGCAGGACAGATGCAGGACAGAAGCTGGACAGATGCAGGACAGATGCAGGACAGATGCAGGACAGAAGCAGGACAGATGCAGGACAGATGCAGGACAGATACAGGACAGATGCAGGAAAGATGCAGAACAGATGCATGACAGAAGCTGGACAGATGCAGGACAGATGCAGGACAGATTCAGGACAGATTCAGGACAGATGCAGGGCAGATGCAGGACAGATGCAGGACAGATGCAGGACAGAAGCAGGGCAGATGCAGGACAGATGCAGGGCTGAAGCTGGACAGATTCAGGACAGATGCAGGACAGATGCAGGACAGATACTCGCTTGATGTTGGTTGTAAAGTTGTCGACTCACAAGCTCATCATCAGAAGCCAAGTGAACCCACATGGATCCAGGTTTATCTAAACAATTCAATGTTTACCTCAAGCACATTTGCACACGTGTACAGCTGAGTTGAACTTGTATTTAGAGCGAATCTGACATTGTGTTGCTTTAAACCAGTTTCTGAGGTTTCTTCTTCAATGCTAATCCCATCAGGATGAGAATTTGACTCGAGTTTCCAGTTGCTCTCAACGTGTTCACACACAGAACCAGTAACAATTCCCAGGGAATTTCACATTTCCATCTTCAAAGTCATGAGTTTTACCTCTGGTGGTTTACAACAGAGTCGTTCACCCTGAAGGTTCAACACCTGGAGACACTGAAGACATGAAATCTTTCAGGCTCCGGACCGACAGACACAGACGGGAATGATGTTATTGTACAAGTTATTTGTGTGCGTTTGTCTCTACACACCGAGCAACGCACACATTCTATTCATGTAAACTAAACACAAACTCAAAACACCTCTCGGTGACACAATGCTCACTTCCTGTCTTTGCCTCGACCTGCAGCCGAGCCACCTGACCTCCGGGTAATAATAGAGATGAATGTCAGGAGTTCAGTTCTCTGAATGTTTGTCATTTTGGAACAACCGAGGTTTACTGGACAAAATAAACTCTGACAAACTCCGTCTTGTTTGTTGAATTCACCGCAAGTGTCAATTATGGTCTCCAGAATAAATCTTTGAGCTGAGAGAATTTGGTTTAAAGTTATGATTGGCATTTAAAACTAAATGTCATAAACCACTGAATGAATGTGCTGCTGGTCTCTACTTGCCTGAAATGTAATGTCTTTTAAGGCTACATAATTATCTGGCTAAAAGTTGATTAGAAAGTTATCTGGGTTTATAAATCTGGGACTTTTACTCGTTTATATACAACTGATCAAACTCTCCAGCTTTTGGCCTCTTTTTACAACAAACTGTCAAAGAAAATCCAACATTACCAGATGTTTTTCTTTTAAACGATTAATATCTGAACCTCATTCATCAGATGGACACGATCAAGTGATGCTCACGTAGCTGTGGACAGATGTGGAGCTGGTCTTTCTGTGTTCTGATGTCACTTGTGCTCAACTCACACTATTTGTACTATCTTCGGCACAAACGTTTCTACTTGCTCGTGCAATCATTCTGGGCCACTGCACTATACCTCTTCACATTTCTATCCAAAAAACAACAGTGTAAGGGTTATATAATTAACACACTTTGCATGTTCTATTGTGTTTATAAAATATGTTTTATTCTCTCCGACCTGCTGCTGAAACAACTGAACTCTCCCCGGTGTGTGGATCAATAAAATGTTATCGTCTCTTAAATCTTTTCATGTGTGTTTCAATTTGCTTCTTTTAATATTTATGTATTATCCTAATGGAGCTCACTTGTCGACATCAGCTGCCGATTCCTTTTGAATTGATGACATTGTGCGTTTCCAAACTGCATTGTGGTTCCGTTGTGTTGTTTGTGCTGCGTTTGGCAGAAGCCGATCAAGTAATACTTGTTTGTCAGAATGAGGCTGGAGACAAGAGCCCTAACCCAGCTGGTTGTAGAGTTTATCAGGGGTTTGATGGACAAGCTAGCGTGGCCCTGTTATCAAGAGGGTCAGGTTGTGCGACTGGTTGTTGTCGTTGTGACAATCAAGAGGAACTAAGTGGATCTGGATCAATTGTATCGGAGGATCAGCAACTTATATTCAAAACACCTCAAACCACGAGTGGAACAAAGCCTCCTCCTGTCACTGCAGGTGTAAGTGCTGCTCCACATCCAAACAGATGAGGTCCAGTAAAAGTTACACATATTCCAATCTAGGTAAAAATACAACTCCCCCCCCCACCACCACCACCACCAATGTACAACATGAAACAAAAGGAGAAAACGGTTAAGGCTGAAATAGTCAAAGGAAAAGTTGCCAGGATCAAAGTGGATGTGATCAACAACTGAAAGATTCATTCGTTTAATTCTGACACGAATCATAAATCATCTCCTGAACCTCAAACAAGGATATAATCAAATCTAATGCTGATAACGCTCAGATTTACAAATAGAAGAATAAAGGGAATGTTTTATCATACACATCTTTAAAAAAAATAATCTTGTCTTCATACAAAACTGCTGCTTTAATGGAGGCTGAGCGGCTCCACAGATAGAGTGAGACAAGTTGTTCATCCTGACCTGCATTGGAGGAAGGTGTCCAGGTAACTCTGAATATTCCACGCAGACACTCACACATGGTCAGCAGGAGGAGGCCGACGGAGGAGACACACTGGTGCAGGAGGCCACACACGGGCCGCGGGACTGGGAGAGCTGGGCTGCAGAGCTGGGGGGAGGCAGGTGGTCGTGGTGGTCCGGGGCTCGGTTTGATCGTTTGGGCCCAAAGGGAGAACGAGCTGCGCTGCTACTGTGATCACACATAGAAAGAGAGCAGGAGAGAGGGAGGGCGGAGCAGTCCCAGGGCAGGGAGAGAGGGGGACGGACGGACGGATGGATGGACGAATGGATGGAGTGACAGAAAGACAGAAGAAGAGAGGGACTATCTCATCAGTGTGTGTACATATCAACATATGGACGAGTGAACTTTCTCTTTCTTCCCCAAACCAGCACAGTGTGTGTGTGAGGGGCGACCCAGCGAGACAGGACAGAATGGGGGGGGGGTGTATTAGCACTGGTGGACAGTCAGCAGTTTGCAGCGACCCTCTGTAAAGCCCCGCTCCTTTGTTTGTGGTGCTGGAGGCTTTAGCTGGGACCCAGCGGGGCCTTGTTACTGGGCTTAGAGGGGCTGGACACTGGATACCAGTCAGACACCACCACACCTCACATAGGCCAACACATCCTCTGCTTGCGGCACTTTATCACAGAATGACCAAACTTTCATTTGTTCATTTAGTTTTGTAACAAATGAAAAGACTAAACAAAGAATCCATCCCAGCTCCACATCATGTCTGTGACTCCAAGAGTTCCCTTTAGAAATGTCCCTTAACAATCAGTCATTTCCTCAAAGTCCTGTAGTCTTTAGTTAATATAACTCAAACAGGAGGAAATAACTTTTAATTACTTTAAAATGACTATTTTAAAGTAGTAAAAGTAAATATACCGAAGCAACCTGCTGTGTAAAATTTAAACCGCCTTCATCAGTTTGGCTGCTGCCTGGTAAAGATAAATAAAATATGATGCTGCTCATTGATCTTCATCTTGAACCTGAGGTGAAGAATGAACAAGACATTGAAGGGTTTGGGAAAAGATCAGGAAGTGACATCACAGCTAATTATCATAAGAGACAGGAGACTCATAGTGAGGAGAGTAAACTCAGAAAAACACAGATCCATAACAAATATGGACAGATATACACATTTACATTTTACACACACACACAAATACACACAAACACACACACACACACACACACACATTAGTTCTTTATTAGGACCAGGACCTGTCATCAAGTGATTGATATCTTCTCCCTCCTCAGAGACCTGGAGACGACCTCGGCAGCCATCAGCAAACTGCACTGTGTGTTTTCATTATGAAGGATCATGTGACGCAGAACAAGTGACTCACTCATGTGTTTGTATCACTTCTATGACACAAAGGGATAAACTCCACCAGCGACTCACACTTTGGTCCTTGTGCTGTTGCTGCTGGTGAATCAGTGACAACCTGCAATCAGTGTGTTTCCACGACAAATCACACAAGCCGTTTATTCAAATTGTTTACATTTTTCTTATTGTATTTCTACTTTTTAATATTCAAATGGTACAAACCTCTATTGAAATGATCCATGTAAAGACATCTGTTTCTGTACAAATAAAGTTTGAATGTATTAAGAAGATTAGATTTAGTTTTGTGGGGAAGTATTTTGTAAATAACCTTATTTATCTCAGTTTTATCCTTGAGAATGAATCTAATTAATGGTGATAATAAACAGTGAACATATTGAATTATGCTCCTTAATTTAGAGCTGGAACTATGAGACACACCCTCCATGTAATGTGAGTGCTTAACATTGGTGGAGAGACATCCTGAAAGACGTGATGTGTCCCGTGATGCTCTGAACTTCAGCCTCAAACTAAGTTACAGGAGGTGTTTCTGCTGCTCGACACGTTGTGCCTGTTCTCTGTGGTGCTGCACAAAACTCCCTCATTCCTCTTAAAGACTTTAACTTGCTGAAACGTTCACATCCATTACTGGCAAGTCACATTTAATCTAATCACAGGGGAGAGAACAGAGAAACCATCTCAATCGGTTGATCACATTCAGGAGCCTGAGTAGACGAGAGGAGGAACTGAGATCTGAGACAGAGCTGAACCTTTACTTCCTTCGTCACAGACGTCAAACAGTGTGAAACTTTACCTCTTCATGGAAATACCAATGACACCAAGACCCAGGTTGTATGAAAATAAAAAAGGTGATTTAATGTTTGACATACATGTCTTTGAAACACAGCTCAAGTATCATCACATTTAAGATAAAGAAAACAAGATAAAAGCCAACATGATGACATCAGGATGAACTAGTTCACCACCAAACATCGTGAAGCGGCTGTGATGACATGTCTCCTCCTCCTGGCTGCTGAGGCGTTTGATCAACATCGACCATCCCTGAGAGAGAGGGGGGGGGGGGGGGGGTAGAGACCTCCAGTTATATACAGTATATATAGATATATAGATATCAACGCTGTTACAAACAGACATGGTTCTGTCCCTGAGTTTTAATTTACTGTTAATGACCTTTTGAAAGACATTTGTGACTGATTCTAATTTGATTTGCAGTTTGTTGTGTTTTCATATATGATTGAATTATATATGAATTATATATTAAATAAATACAATAAATACACAGACTATATACACATGTGTTTTTATTCTCAAACTCGTGTTCCAGTGTTTAACCAGTGTTCCAGTTTGAGTTTTAAGTTGAGTTAGCTTTACAATGAATACATTGACATTGACTCCTGCTTCCTGTGCAGAACCTTCTCACCTGTTCACACACAACAGGTATTTTAACTCGTAGCCCCGGACCACACACTCACTTTCTAATAAGCCACTTGTGCTAATAAGCTGTTAATGTCACGGATTCATCATTTTATAATGAGTCATTAATTAAATACCTCAGCTTCAGGGGCTTGTATCACAACCTGACAGTAAAATGCTGCTCTTCTGAATTTAATCAACAAGAATCACACTCAGTGGAGCACACGGCCCGACAGTTCTCCTGAACCCAAATCAAATCTGAAACTTAATAAGTAAGTCATATGTCATCCAATCAGCTCTGACTGTGTAGTGGAACCCCCCCCACAAACCAGGCAGGTACGATGAGAACCGGCCGAGTCGAGGGTCGAGTCTCCACCAGTTACTGTTTGCACCCTCGTCAGCACGCGAGTCCACGGAGAGGACACGGTGTTAATTAAAGTGCAGTTAGCTGAGGGACATGGTGTCCATCCCACTCCTCTCTTCAGACTGACGACACACAGCAGCACGAGGCCGTTCCATCTGCTTCTCTTTGTGCCTCCGTCGTGTCTTTGTCATGTTTAGGGTTTTTAAATTTGATCAGCGGCGTAAGAGGCAGGTTGTGATGACGTATTAGTGAAATCAGCACATATCCATTTTAGAGGAGATCTTACTTTTAAAATTGTCCTTATTTCCTTTATTTAGATTTCCCTTTCCATAATGGGTCATATTTTCCTTGTAGCCACATTTTAACTCATATTTATCTTATCAGTTGGCTGGAAACAGAAACAACTTCTTGAATCGGGCTGTGCTGCGTTCAATGACCCCTGAAGACACTGAATAGTTTAGATACTTGGGAGTGCAGGAGATACCTCAGTGTGTGTGTGTGTGTGTGTGTGTGTGTGTGTGTGTGTGTGTGTGTTTGTCATGGTATAGCCCGTATATATTTATAACATATATCTATAGGAATAGCACTTAGAAACTTTATATTGTTGATGGTTTTGTTGGAATTTTCATGGATTAAATGAAATGCTGGAAACTGAGAAGTGTCCGGGCCCCCCCCCCCTCCCTTCCCCCCAGAGGAGAAGCAGCTGAGAGAGGTGAGAGCAGAGTTCTGTTAAACCTGCTGCAGTGCTGCACACAAGTGTTAGAAGTCTGCTACTGCAACACCACATGGGCCAAGTAACCAGGCAAGGTTATTAAAAACACGTCATAATGGGGCCAGAAATACAAACGTTAGTTACTTTTATTGCAAAAGCAGAAGTAGCAGTGATTGATTGATTACTTAATTTGTGTCTTGATTGATTAATTGAAAGAATAAAACCAAAGTGCAGATGCAGCAGAGCAATTTACAAAGAGAGAAAAAAACCTAAGAGGTCAAACCACGACGAAGTGAAAAGGTTCAAATGGCAAAAGAAGATTTTCTCCGTAGACAGTTATCATGTTCTGTCAGTTCTGAGGGAACATGTGTTTGTACCTGGAGCTCGGAGGCTGGTGAGTGAGCGGAGCAGCCGAACACTGAGCAGCAGCAGCCGGGTTTAATCCGAGCTGAGCCGCTGAAAGTGCAGAGGCAGCAGCTTGAGAGAGGATCTCTGCAACAACACAGAGGAAACACATTATTATAACAAAACACATATAACAGAACAGAACAAACATTATTATTACATGACACATAATACTTAATAAAGTATTTTCTCCTCATAATAAAAACACAGGATGCAGGACCACACGTGGAGGGTTGATAATAATCAATAAATAAACTTTAAAACTTTGATTATCAGTTTTCATATTTGAATTCACTTGATATAACATGTGTCTGTTATGTCCCTGAACTTCAGGTCTAATAATAGATGAAGGTCAGTGGTGAGTTACACCCTTATATGGAACAGCAGGACTCACTGGTGCGTCAATGCACAATAAATACAGACGATTGGAGATTGGCGACAGGTTCAAAACTAATATCCAGACTATGGAAAATTAATATTTCTATATATTGTCATGGATTAAATGTAAATATGTGTCTGTACCTTCATCCCATTGAAGCAGCTGCTGGTTCGAGGCTCAGTCTGGAAACTTTGCTTCATTCACAGAAAGTTTTGACGCACCGACCATCAGGAAGAAATGAAAACCGTCCGTGTCGACGCGTGGAATCGAACGTTCCGAGCTGGACTCGTTCAGAGAGAAGTTCCTCCAGAGGAGCAGCAGCGGTGAGACGAGGCTGCGCGCCGCCGCCATGTCCGCGCTCCTCCTCCGCTGCTGCGCACATGGAGGCTCGAGGGGAAACATATATGGAGGCTGGAGAACTGTGATTGACAGCACCAGGTTCCATAAGGATATTAATAGTAATAGCTGAGTTCTGCTGAGTGCAGACATAATGTTCAGTATATCTCCTTTTCACTTCTTTAAAGTTCATTGAGTTGTAGATTTAATTCTTAGATGATAGAAGATGTCACGTTCGTCATCAACACAAACTCAATAACTCACAATGTGTAAATCAGATGTATTTAAAATAAAATAACATGGAATATCTCTTTTATAAAAGTTCAGTCAGGAACAGTCTCATGATCATTAAACCATTTATTGCAGCAGAAGGAAACAGGCTCGGAGCTGATGGCTCCACTTGTGTAAACGCTCCCAGGACAGTTTGTCATGTTGTAAATGGACAGCCTCGGTTGTGAATCAGCTGCTGGGGCACGTGACTGCTCCAGAGCTTTGTCGTACAATGTAATGTGCGACAAAGGGTTTCTCTCATGTATGACTCCTCATATGTTTCATTAGTCTGCACCTAATGCGAAATCCTTTACCACACTCAGAGCAACTAAACGGTTTCTCTCCTGTATGAATCCTCATATGTGTATTTAGACTGCCCCTTTGTTTAAATCCTTTACCACACTCAGAGCAACTAAACTATTTCCTTCCCATAGGCCTTGCTTTGCACATTCTGAAGTATAAAATGTTCAGCACTTTCCTGTTCACTCACTGAGAAAGGAGCATGTGATCTGATCTTCTTGGCTCGCCGCTGAAGGCGGGCCACAGCCTTGGTGCATCTGGACCATGAAGAGCACTTGGACAGAAGATCCCCGAGACTCTTTGGTTCTGTGGTTTTTGTCAGCAGTGTCTGTGCCTTTCTGACTTCTGGATCCCCTATGGACAGATCCAGCACCATATCATTCCATGTTGGTAATTCTTGAGTTATATCGTCGGCTACCTTCTCGATATCACCTCTCTCAAGAATTTCGTTCATGTATGTTGTGTACAACCTTGCCATACTCGGACTTAGTGAATCAAGATGGACGGGTTCTGGACAGAAGAGGCTTGTCACAGGAGAGCTGCTGCTGTACTCAGGCCATGAGGAGGACAACGCACACCACACCCAGGGAGTCGCTTTGATGCTATCCAAGGCTGCTCAGAGAGCACTCATGGGATGGGAGGCACATGGCTCGAGAGCAATAGCAGCTACATTCAAAACAAAGAAGGAAAGAATAAACATGAACATCATTCAGTGCTATGCCCCAACCAACGATAGTGACGAAGAGAGCAAGGACGAATTCTATAGCAGAATACAGACCATCATCCAGAGATACTCAGAAAGAGACATTACCATCTTAATGGGAGACATTAATGCAAAAATAGGAAGTAACAACAGAGGCTATGAGAGGATAATGGGGCAGCATGGTCTAGGCGAGATGAACGAAAATGGAGAGAGATTCGCAGAACTATGTGCAAATAACAACCTTGTCATAGGAGGAAGTGTCTTCCCCCATAGGCGAGTACACAAAGCCACATGGGTATCACCGGACCTCTCCACTGAGAACCAAACAGACCATGTATGTGTCACAAAAAAGTTTAGGAGGTCCCTCTTAGATGTACGAGTCAGAAGAGGAGCTGACGTAGCATCAGACCACCATCTTCTCGTTGCCAAAGTCCAATTAAAGTTGAGGAGAAACTGGACAGGTGAGAAGAACCAGAGAAAGAAATTTAACACAGCACTTTTAAGAGATCCAGCAGCAGCAGAAACATTCAAGATCAAACTAAAGAACAAGTTTCATGCCCTGCAAGAGCTAGATGAAGAAGGTGAGGAAAGAAACATAGATGGGATGTGGAAGGTAGTAAAGGAAGCCGTAATTACAACCTGCAATGTAGCACTGGGACCACAGAAAGATAACCACAAGGCTTGGATATCAGCAGAGTCAATTAAGAAGGTGAAGGAGAGGAAAGAAAAGAAGGCAGCTCTAAACAGCAGTCGTACAAGAGCAGAGAAAGTAAAGGCACAAACAGAGTACAGGGAAGCAAATAAGAACGTGAAAAAAAGCTTGAAGACCGACAAGAGGAACTACATAGAGGCCCTTGCATTAGAAGCAGAAGAAGCAGCCAGACATGGGAATCTGAAGGACCTGTATGACACCACCAAAAAGCTGGCAGGAAAGACCAGTAAACTTCAAAGACCAGTAAAGGACAAAGAGGGAAAGCCAATAATGGGGGAGGAAGGACAGAAGAAAAGATGGTTGGAGCATTTCAAGGAACTTCTCAATAGACCAGCCCCACAAGACCCACCACACATCCAACAAGCAGACAGGGATCTGCCAATAGACCTCAGCGTACCAAGAAGGGAGGAGATCAGGAAAGCCATTAAAAAACTTAGAAACGGCAAGGCTGCAGGACCAGATAACATCCCGGCCGAGGCACTGAAGACGAACGCAGAGACCATGGGAGAGATGCTCCACCCTCTCTTCAAGAAGATGTGGGAAGAGGAAAACATCCCATGCGAATGGAAGGAGGGCTATCTTGTGAAGATGCCAAAGAAAGGGGACCTGAGCAACTGTGGAAATTATAGGGGGATCATGCTACTCTCCATCCCAGGAAAGGTCTTCTACAGGATCTTACTGGACAGGATGAAGGATGTGATTGACCCCCAGCTTAGAGACCAGCAGGCTGGCTTCCGCAAAGACAGATCGTGTACAGACCAGATTGCTACACTGCGCATCATCCTGGAACAGTCACTCGAGTGGAATTCACAGCTATTCATCAACTTCATCGACTACGAGAAGGCCTTTGACAGTGTGGACAGGGAGACCCTCTGGAAGCTTCTCAGGCACTATGGAGTGCCAGAGAAATTAACTAACATCATCAGAAACACCTATGAGGGAATGACCTGCAGAGTGATCCACGAGGGACAACCTACCGATGCCTTCAGTGTACAAACTGGAGTGAGACAGGGGTGCCTACTATCGCCATTCCTGTTCCTGCTGGCAATGGATTGGGTAACGAAGCAATCCACAGCAGGAAGAAAAAACGGCATACAGTGGACAATGTGGGCGCAGCTCGATGACCTGGACTTTGCAGATGACTTGGCCCTTCTCTCTCATACCCAGCAGCAGATGCAGGAAAAGACCAGCACCATCGCAACCAACTCTGCTCGCCTCGGTCTCAACATCCACAGAGAGAAGAGCAAAGTCATGAGAGTCAACTCTGCCAACACTGCACCCATCATGCTGGAAGGCGAAGCTCTGGAGGAGATTGAGGAGTTCACCTACCTTGGCAGCATTGTCAACAAGCAGGGTGGAACAGATGCAGATGTGAGAGTCAGGATTGGCAAGGCCAGAGTTGCGTACCTCCAACTAAAAAACATCTGGAGCGCAAAAGACCTGGCCATCACAACAAAGATCAAGATCTTTAACAGCAATGTGAAGTCAGTCCTACTCTACGGTGCTGAGACATGGAGGACTACGGTGAATACAACAAATAAAATCCAGTCATTCATCAATACCTGTCTGCGACGAATCCTCCAGATCCACTGGCCTAACACCATCAGCAACAAAGAACTGTGGGAACGTACCAGCCAAAAGCCAGCGGACGAAGAGATCCTCCAACGACGTTGGAGATGGATAGGCCATACTCTCCGTAAACCAGCCACAAACACCACAAGACAGTCCCTCAAGTGGAATCCCCAAGGAAAAAGAAAGAGAGGTCGGCCGCGAAACACCTGGCGTAGAGACTTGGAGGCAGACGCCAAGAAAATGGGCTACACCTGGGGACAGCTTGAGATGTTGGCCCAGGACCGGGATGCATGGAGAACTCTTGTTTGCGGCCTAAGCCCCAGAAGGGGTAGTAGGCGATGATAATGATGATGATGATGTTGTGTAATCTTTCTTGTATTTGTCATCCTTGTCGAACTTTCGTCTCAAATGACTTAGTCGGATTTCATACAGCCATTTATTATCAGGTAAGTGCGGCAATTGCTTGAATGGCAGAGGCATCTCATAATGTACTTTGTCACTTTTCCTTATGCTTCCTTTAAGTTTTTCAAGGAAAATGAGATCCTCTTGTGAAACAGTCTTGTCTTCTCCTTTCTTGTCCTTAAAGTCTGACACCAGGATGCTTATAATGTCCATGGGCGTTACTGGAGGAAGTTCCGTAACGTTGACTCTGTGACACAGGCTTGATTCTGTTTCAACCGGGGATGGGGTTGAACCTCCAACAATGCTCCACCCTAAATCTGTAAGGATGGCATAGGGCTTGTTATCCTTTCGAGATAACACCTGTCTGGGCGCTAATGTTGTTTGACAGTTTATCCGATCAGAAGTTCTACATCACAATCTAGGAGAGGTGGCATTTCATTGACAATTCCCTCTAGATGAGACCATTGCTTTGCTGTTTCATGCGTGGGTATATGATTACGGTTCACTGGAATGTGGTCTTTACTGTAGGAGGGAGGAAGGTCAACTTGAAAGCTTGAATTGTAGCCTCTTAGACGCAGACCAATTACTCTCTGACTCTTCACAATGGTATTTTCTCCAAGCATAGTGGTCAGTTTCAATTTTACAGGGTAGGCATCTGCTTGTAACTGATTGGCTACTTCTTCATCGATGAAGGTGCTGTCACTTTGGGTGTCTAACAATGCATACACAAGCTGCTCATTAGATGAGTTTTTGGCTGTGGACACCCACCAGCTGTGTTTGAACTGCATACAGTCCCCTCTCCACCTGTGTGTGCTCTATAGGTGTAATCATGGAGACAGGTAGGGTGCTTTCTCTTACGAACATCACATGTGTGCCTTCGACGACATTCCCTTGCGTTGTGACCTGGTTTCATACATCCGAAGCACAGCTTATACTCCATCACATATGATCGTCGCTCCTTAAGAGACTTCCTCGTGAAGTCTGGGTACCTTGACAACTGATCATCTTTGTAACATATGCAGGGGGGTTCGGATCTTGCACCATTTACTCCTGCTTCACCACTGCTTGTGATGGTTTGCATCATGACGACATTGGCTTTGATTCTTCTTATTTCTTTTGTGAATTCTTTGTTGTGGAATGTGTTAGATGAGTGAAGAGCATGTAGAGAAGTGACCGGGTTGCATGCTTTGTCCGCTTCCATGTTCACAAAGTTAGCAAAGTCTTTAAAGGGGGGGAAATCATTCCCTTCCATTAGCTTGACTGTGACCTTACGATTCCAACGGGCTGCTAACCAATCAGGGACTTTCTGTATCAACTTTTGAGCTGAGTTCTGCTGAGTGCAGACATAATGTTCAGTATATCTCCTTTTCACTTCTTTAAAGTTCATTGAGTTGTAGATTTAATTCTTAGATGATAGAAGATGTTACGTTTGCCATCAACACACACTCAATAACTCACAATGACAAAATCAGATGTATTTAAAATAAAATAACATGGAATATCTCTTTTATAAAAGTTCAGTCAGGAACAGTCTCGTGATCATTAAACCATTTATTGCAGCAGAAGGAAACAGGCTCGGAGCTGATGGCTCCACTTGTGTAACCGCTCCCAGGACAATGCAGAATACTCCCTAGGACACTGATGAACATTTTACAGTTTGGATCCTTGTAACAAGTCTGAACTAGAAAAGGTGGAGGCTTGGATAGTGGAGGTTAAACCAGTGACAGTGGTGTGAGGCAGCACTGGTTGAAGCAGAGACCAGTTTGTCATATTGTAAATGGACAGCCTCGGTTGTGAATCAGCTGCTGGGGCACTTGACTGCTCCAGACCTTTGTCGTACAATGTAATGTACGACAAAGGGTTTCTCTCATGTATGACTCCTCATATGTTTTTTTAGACTGCACCTATGGCGAAATCCTTTATCACACTCAGAGCAACTAAACGGTTTCTCTCCTGTATGAATCCTCATATGTGTATTTAGATGGCCCCTTTGGTTACATCTTTTACCACACTCAGGGCAACTAAACGGTTTCTCTCCTGTATGAATCCTCATATGTGTATTTAGATGGCCCCTTTGGTTAAATCTTTTACCACACTCAGAGCAACTAAACGGTTTCTCTCCTGTATGAATCCTCATATGTCTAATTAGATGTCCCCTATGGCGAAATCCTTCATCACACTCAGAGCAACTAAACGGCTTCTCCCCTGTATGAATCCTCATATGTGTATTTAGACTGACCCTATGGCGAAATCCTTTATCACACTCAGAGCAACTAAACGGCTTCTCTCCTGTATGAATCCTCAAATGTGTATTTAGACTGCCCCTACGGTTAAATCTTTTACCACACTCAGAGCAACTAAACGGTTTCTCTCCTGTATGAATCCTCATATGTGTAATTAGATGTCCCCTATGGCGAAATCCTTCATCACACTCAGAGCAACTAAACGGCTTCTCCCCTGTATGAATCCTCATATGTGTATTTAGACTGCCCCTACGGTTAAATCTTTTACCACACTCAGAGCAACTAAACGGCTTCTCTCCTGTATGAATCTTCATATGTGTATTTAGACTGCCCCTACGGTTAAATCTTTTACCACACTCAGAGCAACTAAACAATTTTTTTTCTGTCTTACATCCAATATCACTTAGAGGCTGTTTGTTATTTCTTGCATTTAAACCAGTGTGAGTTTCCCTGGTCTCCATCCAATCCTCACTGTCTTCAGTCTCAGAAGAGTCTTCAGTCTTGTCCTGTGTACCTTGTTGTAAATGTCCATCGGGACCTGAGTTCCTGGCTGGTTCTGGTCCTCCACAGTCAGCTCTGTTCTCCTTCGTCTCACTCGGATGAAGCTTTGACGATTTAAGATTCTCTTCAGCTTCTTCACTTTTCACAGCGACAGTAGTTAATGTGAACTTGATATCAGCCTCCTCCAGTCCTTGAAGCTGCTGTCCATCCTTATTGGTCCAGGGTTCCTCCTGTTCTTCTTTAATGTGGGGGTGCTCTGGGTCCTCCCGGTCCACAAGGGGGCTCCACTGCTGCTGCTCAGGGGGAACCTCTTCTTTATTCACCATCACTGGCTGGACTGAAAGACACACTGAAACACAAATACACACATTTATCATTTCAGAGTTTCCTGAAGTGTTTTGAAAAACTTCTGTTGTGTCCTTTAATGTCAACTGTTGTGATTTTTGAACGATCACATTCAGGAAGTAAAGATGTTGAGGTCACCTGTGAGCGGTTGTTTTAGGGACTGACCTGCTCTTTGCAGCTGGACTATGTCCTTCATCACGTCATCGAGCAGCCTCCTCTGGTGGCTGATCACCTGCTGGGACCGCTCCTCTCTGTCTTTGTACTCTGCAAAGGTTTCCTCAAGCCGCGCGAGGATCTCCTCCTCCGCCGCCGTGAGCCGCTCGGTGAGCATCGCTCTCACTGCCGGGACTTTATCCTTTCCTCCGTCTTTCTCCATTATATTAAATAAACTCAGAGTTAAGGCTGAATTATCGTCGTATCTCGATTTAAAAAAAGGTTTGTGGAAATGGCCCTAATCTGAGAGAGAGAGACGTCGCCTTTGCAAGAAATAAAGATTCCTTTGGTCTATAGCCACTGACACTGTCACTAAAGGAGTGGATATGTTTGATGATGGTTCAGCATCAAAGGATTCATGCTCTGTGTGCTAGATTTTTAGACACAATTTTTAAAGCACTTGAAACATCCTATTTACAGTTTATATACTCTAATGCAGTAGATTACCTGATTGGAAGTGTGCTATTCAAAGTCGAAATTGTTTTGTGCAAATCCTGCTAATAAAGTACTAATAATATTATGAAAGTGTGAAGTGCTGTTATTTATGAGCATAGGTCAAATATTTGTTAAAGTGCAATTAATACAGAACCCCAATTGTGCAATATTTACAAGGCATACGCCTAAAGCTACTAGTAATGAAGTTCCCTTTGTTACTGGACTTTTCAAGTAAAATATGATTATTATTTAAAAAAGTTACATTCACATGAGCATTTAGAAATAAAGGCTGCAGATAAATACATTTAATTTAGCAGTACGTACATATACAGTATATGTATATTTATATATAGTCATATTTTGTGACTCTGTTCATAAATTTTACTTGATTTATTAAAATGATTATTAAAAAAACATTTATTTTAACACTTTGTGATTCTAAAATCCAGATTCACCATGATATATGTACTTTAGCTTATTTTTCTATACAAAATAAACAAAATGATTCACTATCCAGTACAAACCGCTGCTAAGATCTTTTCTAAAAACACCTATCTCATTTTATGACAATATTCATGCAAAGTTAGATATCATATCAGTAGAGTCCTGCCAACACTGTTAGTATTGTCTCAAATTGCAGCAGATTTACAGTATGCACATTGAGATCACTTGTTAAGAAAATGTTCCATCTCATTAACATTAAACATTTTAATTGACTGTAAACGGACAACAGTGATACATCCCACACAGGCAAACAAGCTACGTTATAACTTCACACCTGTTTCCATTACAGATTGAGAGAAGCCCATTTGTATCTATATCTGTCACATGATTATTGAAGCAGATCCCCCGAATGATGGTCGAGACTTAAACTGATGTTCTAGTCATTTATTTGAGCAGTCCTTATAACACCTTAAACACCGTAAAATACCTTAAAACAACCGTGGACACCAAATTTTGAGTGTTTTGTATCAAATGACAATAACAACAAATCATTTATCATGTATTATATCAGTGCATTTTGCAAACATAGCTTAAGTAGCTTCTAAAAGCAGAACTAACTTCTACACTGGATGTTCCAACACAGAAAGTTTACCACAGCGTTTACCCTTAACATTCAAGTTCTTATCTCCAACTGAGATTTTCACCTTCCTCACAAGCCCATCTTTACCACTGACTGTCTCTAAAACCCTGGCAAGTCTCAATCACCTCTGGGCAACAGTACATCAGCGTCCATCATAATATCGCCCACTTGTGCATTTCTCCATGGAGTGTGCCAATGCCGCCTTGTGATGATGTTCCTGTCTCCAGAGACTCCAGAACTGCTCTGCTAGAAACTGCATACGGCTCCATCTTTTTGCTCTGTACAGGTCCTGTAGGCTCTACACGCTGCACAGGTAGGTCACTCGTTCTTTGGGTCTCTGGCGGTCTCCTGAGTCTGAGACAAGTCACACATTGACAGAGGAATGATGAAACTGCTCTACTCATACCAGGAATCCAATAGCCACTGGAACTGATGTTGTTTGTGGTGAAGCCTTTTCCCTGAGGCTTTACTCTTTCGTGGCTATGAGCTATTATTAGTGATGTCCCACAATGCTCTTTGGGAATGACAATTGGGTGCTTGAAAGAGTCAGAGAAAGTTGAATGGCAGAGTCTTCCTCCCACCTTGAGAAGCCCATCCTTGTCAAGAAATAGATCATGCTGGTGCAGCTTGTTGTGATGTGGCAGTTTGCTTTCTTCGCTCAACAGCTTTATTTCCTTCCCATAGGCCTTGCTTTGCACATTCTGAAGTTTAAAATGTCCACCACTTTCCTGTTCACTCACTGAGAAAGGAGCATGTGATCTGATCTTCTTGGCTAGCCGCTGAAGGCGGGCCACAGCCTTGGTGCATCTGGAACATGAAGAGCACTTGGACAGAAGATCCCCGAGACTCTTTGGTTCTGTGGTTTTTGTCAGCAGTGTCTGTGCCTTTCTGACTTCTGGATCTCCTATGGACAGATCCAGCACCATATCATTCCATGTTGGTAATTCTTGAGGTCCATCGTCGGCTACCTTCTCGATATCACCTCTCTCAAGAATTTCGTTCATGTATGTTGTGTAATCTTTCTTGTATTTGTCATCCTTGTCGAACTTTCGTCTCAGATGACTTAGTCGGATTTCATAGAGCCTTTTATTATCAGGTAAGTGCGGCAATTGCTTGAATGGCAGAGGCATCTCATAATGTACTTTGTCACTTTTCCTTATGCTTCCTTTAGGTTTTTCAAGGAATATGAGATCCTCTTGTGAAACAGTCTTGTCTTCTCCTTTCGTGTCCTTAAAGTCTGACACCAGGATGCTTATAATGTCCATGGGCGTTACTGGAGGAAGTTCCGTAACGTTGACTCTGTGACACAGGCTGGATTCTGTTTCAACCGGGGATGGGGTTGAACCTCCAACAATGCTCCACCCTAAATCTGTAAGGATGGCATAGGGCTTGTTATCCTTTCGAGATAACACCTGTCTGGGCGCTAATGTTGTTTGACAGTTTATCCGATCAGAAGTCCTACATCACAATCTAGGAGAGGTGGCTTTTCATTGACAATTCCCTCTAGATGAGACCATTGCTTTGCTGTTTCATGCGTGGGTATATGATTACGGTTCACTGGAATGTGGTCTTTACTGTAGGAGGGAGGAAGGTCAACTTGAAAGCTTGAATTGTAGCCTCTTAGACGCAGACCAATTACTCTCTGACTCTTCACAATGGTATTTTCTCCAAGCATAGTGGTCAGTTTCAATTTTACAGGGTAGGCATCTGCTTGTAACTGATTGGCTACTTCTTCATCGATGAAGGTGCTGTGACTTTGGGTGTCCAACAATGCATATACAAGGTGCTCATTAGATGTTTTTTTGGCTGTGGACACCCACCAGCTGTGTTTGAACTGCATACAGTCCCCTCTCCACCTGTGTTTGCTCTATAGGTGTAATCATGGAGACAGGTAGGGTGCTTTCTCTTACGAACATCACATGTGTGCCTTCGACGACATTCCCTTGCGTTGTGACCTGGTTTCATACATCCGAAGCACAGTTTATACTCCATCACATATGATCGTTGCTCCTTAAGAGACTTCCTCGTGAAGTCTGGGCACCTTGACAACTGATCATCTTTGTAACACATGCAGGGGGGTTCGGATCTCACACTGTTTACTCCTGCTTCACCACTGCTTGTGATGGTATGCATCGTGAGGACATTGGCTTTGTTTCCTCTTATTTCCTTTTTGAATTCTTTGTCGTGGAATGTGTTAGATGAGTGAAGAGCATGTAGAGATGTGACCAATCAGGGACTTTCTGTATCAACTTTTGAGCTGAGTTCTGCTGAGTGCAGACATAATGTTCAGTATATCTCCTTTTCACTTCTTTAAAGTTCATTGAGTTGTAGATTTAATTCTTAGATGATAGAAGATGTCACGTTCGTCATCAACACACACTCAATAACTCACAATGACAAAATCAGATGTATTTAAAATAAAATAACATGGAATATCTCTTTTATAAAAGTTCAGTCAGGAACAGTCTAGTGATCATTAAACCATTTATTGCAGCAGAAGGAAACAGGCTCGGAGCTGATGGCTCCACTTGTGTAACCGCTCCCAGGACAATGCAGAAAACTCCACAGGACACTGATGAACATTTTACAGTTTGGATCCTTGTAACAAGTCTGAACTAGAAAAGGTGGAGGCTTGGATAGTGGAGGTTAAACCAGTGACAGTGGTATGAGGCAGCACTGGTGGAGCAGAGACCAGTTTGTCATATTGTAAATGGACAGCCTCGGTTGTGAATCAGCTGCTGGGGCACGTGACTGCTCCAGACCTTTGTCGTACAATGTAATGTACGACAAAGGGTTTCTCTCATGTATGAATCCTCATATGTTTCTTTAGACTGCACCTATGGCGAAATTGTTTATCACACTCAGAGCAACTAAATGGTTTCTCTCCTGTATGAATCCTCATATGTGTATTTAGATCCCTCCTACGGCTAAATCCTTTATCACACTCAGAGCAACTAAACGGCTTCTCTCCTGTATGAATCCTCATATGTCTAATTAGATTGCTCCTATCGCGAAATCCTCTATCACACTCAGAGCAACTAAACGGCTTCTCTCCTGTATGAATCCTCATATGTGTATTTAGACTGCCCCTACGGTTAAATCTTTTACCACACTCAGAGCAACTAAACGGCTTCTCTCCTGTATGAATCCTCATATGTGTATTTAGACTGCCCCTATGGTTAAATCTTTTACCACACTCAGAGCAACTAAACAATTTTTTTTCTGTCTTACATCCAACATCACTTAGAGGCTGTTTGTTATTTCTTGCATTTAAACTAGTCTGAGGTTCCCTGGTCTCCATCCAATCCTCACTATCTTCAGTCTCAGAAGAGTCTTCAGTCTTGTCCTCACTACCTTGTTGTAAATGTCCATCAGGACCTGAGTTCCTGGCTGGTTCTGGTCCTCCACAGTCAGGTCTGTTCTCCTTCGTCTCACTCCGATGAAGCTTTGACGATTTAAGTTTCTCTTCAGTTTCTTCACTCTTCACAGCGACAGGAGTCAACTTGATATCAGCCTCCTCCAGTCCTTGAAGCTGCTGTCCATCCTTATTGATCAAGGGTTCCTCCTGTTCTTCTTTAATGTGGGGGTGCTCTGGGTCCTCCCGGTCCACAAGGGGGCTCCACTGCTGCTGCTCAGTGGGAACCTGGATGTCTTCAGGACACACTAAAACACAAATACACACGTTTATCATTTCAGAGTTTCCTGAAGTGTTTTGAAAAACGTGTGTCGTGTCCTTTAATGTCAACTGCGGTTATTCTAGGGACTGACCTGCTCTTTGCAGCTGGACTATGTCCTTCATCACGCCATCGAGCAGCCTCCTCTGGTGGCTGATCACCCGCTGGGACCGCTCCTCTCTGTCTTTGTACTCTGCAAAGGTTTCCTCAAGCCGCGCGAGGATCTCCTTCTCCGCCGCCGTTAGCCGCTCGGTGAGCATCACTCTCACTGCCGGGACTTTATCCTTTCCTCCGTCTTCCTCCATTATATTAAACAAACTCCGAGTTAAGGATGAATCTTCGTCCTTCCTCAATGTTAACTAGGTTTCTGGAAATGTCCCTATTCTGAGAGAAAGAGAGAGACGTCGCCTTTGCAAGACATAAAGATTCCTTTGGTCTATAGCCACTGACACTGTCACTAAAGGAGTTGTTTGTTGACGGCTCAGCATCAAAGGATTCGTGGTCCGTGTGCTAGATTTTTAAACACAATTTTATAAAGCACTTGAAACATCCTATTTACAATTAATATACTCTAATGCAGTCGATTATCTGATTGGAAGTGTGCTATTCAAAGTTAAAATTGTACTGTGTAAATCCTGCTAATAAAGTACCAATATTATGAAAGTGTGAAGTGCTGTTATTTATGAGCATAGTTCAAATATTTGTTAAAGTGCAATTAATACAGAACCCAAATTGTGCAATATTTACAAGGCATATGCCTACAGCTACTAGTAATGAAGTTCCCTTTGTTACTGGACATTTCAAATAAAATATGATTATTATTTAAAAGAAGTTACATTCACATGAGCATTTAGAAATAAAGGCTGCAGATAAATACATTTAATTTAGCAGTACGTACATATACAGTATATGTATATTTATATATAGTCATATTTTGTGACTCTGTTCATAAATTTTACTTGATTTATTAAAATGATTATTAAAAAAACATTTATTTTAACATTTTGTGATTCTAAAATCCAGATTCACCATGATATATGTACTTTAGTTTATTTTTCTATACAAAATAAACAAAATGATTCACTATCCAGTACAAACCGCTGCTAAGATCTTTCCTAAAAACACCTATCTCATTTTATGACAATATTCATGCAAAGTTAGATATCATATCAGTAGAGTCCTGCCAACACTGTTAGTATTGGCTCAAATTGCAGCAGATTTACAGTATGCACATTGAGATCACTTGTTAGAAAATGTTCCATCTCATTAACATTAAACATTTTAATTGACTGTAAACGGACAACAGTGATACATCCCACACAGACAAACAAGCTACGTTATAACTTCCCACCTGTTTCCATTACAGATTGAGAGAAGCCCATTTGTATCTATATCTGTCACATGATTATTGAAGCAGATCCCCCAAAAGATGGTCGAGACTTAAACTGATGTTCTGGTCGTTTATTTGAGCCGTCCTTATAACACCTTAAACACCGTAAAATACCTTAAAACAACCGTGGACACCAAATTTTGAGTGTTTTGTATCAAATGACAATAACAACAAATCATTTATCATGTATTATATCAGTGCATTTTGCAAACATAGCTTAAGTAGCTTCTAAAAGCAGAACTAACTTCTACACTGGATGTTCCAACACAGAAAGTTTACCAGAGCGTTTACCCTTAACATTCAAGTTCTTATCTCCAACTGAGATTTTCACCTTCCTCACAAGCCCATCTTTACCACTGACTGTCTCTAAAACCCTGGCAAGTCTCAATCACCTCTGGGCAACAGTACATCAGCGTCCATCATAATATCGCCCACTTGTACATTTCTCCATGGAGTGTGCCAATGCCGCCTTGTGATGATGTTCCTGTCTCCAGAGACTCCAGAACTGCTCTGCTAGAAACTGCATACGGCTCCATCTTTTTGCTCTGTACAGGTCCTGTAGGCTCTACACGCTGCACAGGTAGGTCACTCGTTCTTTGGGTCTCTGGCGGTCTCCTGATTCTGAGACAAGTCACACATTGACAGAGGAATGATGAAACTGCTCTACTCATACCAGGAATCCAATAGCCACTGGAACTGATGTTGTTTGTGGTGAAGCCTTTTCCCTGAGGCTTTACTCTTTCGTGGCTATGAGCTATTATTAGTGATGTCCCACAATGCTCTTTGGGAATGACAATTGGGTGCTTGAAAGAGTCAGAGAAAGTTGAATGGCAGAGTCTTCCTCCCACCTTGAGAAGCCCATCCTTGTCAAGAAATAGATCATGCTGGTGCAGCTTGTTGTGATGTGGCAGTTTGCTTTCTTCGCTCAACAGCTTTATTTCCTTCCCATAGGCCTTGCTTTGCACATTCTGAAGTTTAAAATGTCCACCACTTTCCTGTTCACTCACTGAGAAAGGAGCATGTGATCTGATCTTCTTGGCTAGCCGCTGAAGGCGGGCCACAGCCTTGGTGCATCTGGAACATGAAGAGCACTTGGACAGAAGATCCCCGAGACTCTTTGGTTCTGTGGTTTTTGTCAGCAGTGTCTGTGCCTTTCTGACTTCTGGATCTCCTATGGACAGATCCAGCACCATATCATTCCATGTTGGTAATTCTTGAGGTCCATCGTCGGCTACCTTCTCGATATCACCTCTCTCAAGAATTTCGTTCATGTATGTTGTGTAATCTTTCTTGTATTTGTCATCCTTGTCGAACTTTCGTCTCAGATGACTTAGTCGGATTTCATAGAGCCTTTTATTATCAGGTAAGTGCGGCAATTGCTTGAATGGCAGAGGCATCTCATAATGTACTTTGTCACTTTTCCTTATGCTTCCTTTAGGTTTTTCAAGGAATATGAGATCCTCTTGTGAAACAGTCTTGTCTTCTCCTTTCGTGTCCTTAAAGTCTGACACCAGGATGCTTATAATGTCCATTGGCGTTACTGGAGGAAGTTCCGTAACGTTGACTCTGTGACACAGGCTGGATTCTGTTTCAACCGGGGATGGGGTTGAACCTCCAACAATGCTCCACCCTAAATCTGTAAGGATGGCATAGGGCTTATTATCCTTTCGAGATAACACCTGTCTGGGCGCTAATGTTGTTTGACAGTTTATCCGATCAGAAGTCCTACATCACAATCTAGGAGAGGTGGCTTTTCATTGACAATTCCCTCTAGATGAGACCATTGCTTTGCTGTTTCATGCGTGGGTATATGATTACGGTTCACTGGAATGTGGTCTTTACTGTAGGAGGGAGGAAGGTCAACTTGAAAGCTTGAATTGTAGCCTCTTAGACGCAGACCAATTACTCTCTGACTCTTCACAATGGTATTTTCTCCAAGCATAGTGGTCAGTTTCAATTTTACAGGGTAGGCATCTGCTTGTAACTGATTGGCTACTTCTTCATCGATGAAGGTGCTGTGACTTTGGGTGTCCAACAATGCATATACAAGCTGCTCATTAGATGTTTTTTTGGCTGTGGACACCCACCAGCTGTGTTTGAACTGCATACAGTCCCCTCTCCACCTGTGTTTGCTCTATAGGTGTAATCATGGAGACAGGTAGGGTGCTTTCTCTTACGAACATCACATGTGTGCCTTCGACGACATTCCCTTGCGTTGTGACCTGGTTTCATACATCCGAAGCACAGCTTATACTCCATCACATATGATCGTCGCTCCTTAAGAGACTTCCTCGTGAAGTCTGGGCACCTTGACAACTGATCATCTTTGTAACACATGCAGGGGGGTTCGGATCTCACACTGTTTACTCCTGCTTCACCACTGCTTGTGATGGTATGCATCGTGAGGACATTGGCTTTGATTCCTCTTATTTCCTTTGTGAATTCTTTGTCGTGGAATGTGTTAGATGAGTGAAGAGCATGTAGAGATGTGACCAATCAGGGACTTTCTGTATCAACTTTTGAGCTGAGTTCTGCTGAGTGCAGACATAATGTTCAGTATATCTCCTTTTCACTTCTTTAAAGTTCACTGAGTTGTAGATTTAATTCTTAGATGATAGAAGATGTCAATTGCGCCATCAACACACACACTCAATAACTCCCAATGACAAAATCAGATGTATTTAAAATAAAATAACATGGAATATCTCTTTTATAAAAGTTCAGTCAGGAACAGTCTAGTGATCATTAAACCATTTATTGCAGCAGAAGGAAACAGGCTCGGAGCTGATGGCTCCACTTGTGTTACCGCTCCCAGGACAATGCAGAAAACTCCACAGGACACTGATGAACATTTTACAGTTTGGATCCTTGTAACAAGTCTGAACTAGAAAAGGTGGAGGCTTGGATAGTGGAGGTTAAACCAGTGGCAGTGGTGTGAGGCAGCACTGGTTGGAGCAGGGACCAGTTTGTCATATTGTAAATGGACAGCCTCGGTTGTGAATCAGCTGCTGGGGCACGTGACTGCTCCAGACCTTTGTCGTACAATGTAATGTACGACAAAGGGTTTCTCTCCTGTGTGAATCCTCATATGTGTATTTATATCGCTCCTATCGCGAAATCCTCTATCACACTCAGAGCAACTAAACGGCTTCTCTCCTGTATGAATCCTCATATGTTTCTTTAGAACGTCCCTACGGTTAAATATTTTATCACACTCAGAGCAACTAAACGGCTTCTCTCCTGTGTGAATCCTCATATGTGTATTTAGATTGCCCCTTTGGTTAAATCTTTTACCACACTCAGGGCAACTAAACGGTTTCTCTCCTGTATGAATCCTCATATGTGTATTTAGATTGCCCCTTTGGTTAAATCTTTTACCACACTCAGGGCAACTAAATGGTTTCTCTCCTGTATGAATCCTCATATGTGTATTTAGATGGTCCCTTTGGTTACATCTTTTACCACACTCAGAGCAACTAAACGGTTTCTCTCCTGTATGAATCCTCATATGTGTATTTAGACTGCCCCTATGGTTAAATCTTTTACCACACTCAGAGCAACTAAACAATTTTTTTTCTATCTTACATCCAATATCACTTAGAGGCTGTTTGTTATTTCTTGCATTTAAACCAGTCTGAGGTTCCCTGTTCTCCATCCAATCCTCACTGTCTTCAGTCTCAGAAGAGTCTTCAGTCTTGTCCTGTGTACCTTGTTGTAAATGTCCATCAGGACCTGAGTTCCTGGCTGGTTCTGGTCCTCCACATTCAGCTCTGTTCTCCTTCGTCTCACTCGGATGAAGCTTTGACGATTTAAGTTTCTCTTCATCTTCTTCACTCTTCACAGTGACAGGAGTCAATGTGAACTTGATATCAGCCTCCTCCAGTCCTTGAAGCTGCTGTCCATCCTTATTGGTCCCGGGTTCCACCTGTTCTTCTTTAATCTGGGGGTGCTCTGGGTCCTCCCGGTCCACAAGGGGGCTCCACTGCTGCTGCTCAGTGGGAACCTCTTCTTTATTCACCATCACTGGCTGGACTGAAAGACCCACTGAAACACAAATACACACGTTTATCATTTCAGAGTTTCCTGAAGTGTTTTGAAAAACTTCTGTTGTGTCCTTTAATGTCAACTGTTGTGATTTTTGAACGATCACATTCAGGAAGTAAAGATGTTGAAGTCGCCTGTGAGCGGTTGTTCTAGGGACTGACCTGCTCTTTGCAGCTGGACTATGTCCTTCATCACGTCATCGAGCAGCCTCCTCTGGTGGCTGATCACCTGCTGGGACCGCTCCTCTCTGTCTTTGTACTCTGCAAAGGTTTCCTCAAGCCCCGCGAGGATCTCCTCCTCCGCCGCCGTGAGCCGCTCGGTGAGCATCGCTCTCACTGCCGGGACTTTATCCTTTCCTCCGTCTTTCTCCATTATATTAAATAAACTCAGAGTTAAGGCTGAATCTTCGTCGTATCTCGATTTTAAAAAAGGTTTGTGGAAATGGCCCTAATCTGAGAGAGAGAGAGAGACGTCGCCTTTGCAAGAAATAAAGATTCCTTTGGTCTATAGCCACTGACACTGTCACTAAAGGAGTGGATATGTTTGATGATGGTTCAGCATCAAAGGATTCATGCTCCATGTGCTACATTTTTAGACACAATTTTTAAAGCCCTTGAAACATCCTATTTACAATTAATATACTCCAATGCAGTAGATTACCTGATTGGAAGTGTGCTATTCAAAGTTCAAATTGTTTTGTGCAAATCCTGCTAATAAAGTACCAATAATATTATGAAAGTGTGAAGTGCTGTTATTTATGAGCATAGGTCAAATATTTGTTAAAGTGCATTTAATACAGAACCCAAATTGTGCAATATTTACAAGGCATACGCCTAAAGCTACTAGTAATGAAGTTCCCTTTGTTACTGGACTTTTCAAGTAAAATATGATTATTAAATTTTTCTTGATAAATTTTACTTGATTTATTAAAATGATTATTAAAAAAACATTTATTTTAACATTTTGTGATTCTAAAATCCAGATTCACCATGATATATGTACTTTAGCTTATTTTTCTATACAAAATAAACAAAATGATTCACTATCCAGTACAAACCGCTGCTAAGATCTTTCCTAAAAACACCTATCTCATTTTATGACAATATTCATGCAAAGTTAGATATCATATCAGTACAATCCTGCCAACTTTGTTAGTATTGGTTCAAATTGCAGCAGATTTACAGTATGCACATTGAGATCACTTGTTAGAAAATGTTCCATCTCATTAACATTAAACATTTTAATTGACTGTAAACGGACAACAGTGATACATCCCTCTCAGACAAACAAGCTACGTTATAACTTCCCACTTGTTTCCATTACAGATTGAGAGAAGCCCATTTGTATCTATATCTGTCACATGATTATTGAAGCAGATCCCCCAAAAGATGGTCGAGACTTAAACTGATGTTCTGGTCGTTTATTTGAGCCGTCCTTATAACACCTTAAACACCGTAAAATACCTTAAAACAACCGTGGACACCAAATTTTGAGTGTTTTGTATCAAATGAATATAACAACAAATCATTTATCATGTATTATATCAGTGCATTTTGCAAACATAGCTTAAGTAGCTTCTAACAGCAGAACTAACTTCTGCACTGGACGTTCCAACACAGAAAGTTTACCAGAGCGTTTACCCTTAACATTCAAGTTCTTATCTCCAACTGAGATTTTCACCTTCCTCACAAGCCCATCTTTGTCACTGACTTTCTCTAAAACCCTGGCAAGTCTCAATCACCTCTGGACTACAGCACATCAGCGTCCATCATAACATTGCCCACATGTAGATTTCTCCATGGAGTGTGCCAACGCTGCCTTGTGATGATGTTCCTGTCCCCAGAGACTCCAGAACTGCTCTGCTAGAAACTGCATACGGCTCCATCTTTTTGCTCTGTACAGGTCCTGTAGGCTCTACACGCTCCACATGTAGGTCACTCGTTCTTTGTGTCTCTGGCGGTCTCCTGAGTCTGAGACAAGTCACACATTGACAGAGGAATGATGAAACTGCTCTTTTCATAACCAGGAATCCAATAGCCATTGGATCTGATGTCGTTCATGGTGAAGCCTTTTCCCTGAGGCTTTACTCTTTCGTGGCTATGAGCTATTATTAGTGATGTCACACAATGCTCTTTGGGAATGACAATTGGGTGCTTGAAAGAGTCAGAGAAAGTTGAATGGCAGAGTCTTCCTCCCACCTTGAGTAGCCCATCCGTGTCAAGAAATAGATCATGCTGGTGCAGCTTGTTGTGATGTGGCAGTTTGCTTTCTTTGCTCAACAGCTTTATTTCCTTCCCATAGGCCTTGCTTTGCACATTCTGAAGTTTAAAATGTTCAGCACTTTCCTGTTTACTCACTGAGAAAGGAGCATGTGATCTGATCTTCTTGGCTCGCCGCTGAAGGCGGGCCACAGCCTTGGTGCATCTTGACCATGAAGAGCACTTGGACAGAGGATCCCCAAGACTCTTTGGTTCTGTGGTTTTTTTCAGCAGTGTCTGTGCCTTTCTGACTTATGGATCTCCTATGGACAGATCCAGCACCATATCATCCTGTGTTGGTAATTCTTGAGGTCCATCGTCGGCTACCTTCTCGATATCACCTCTCTCAAGAATTTCGTTCATGTATGTTGTGTAATCCTTCTTGTATTTGTCATCCTTGTCGAACTTTCGTCTCAGATGACTTAGTCGGATTTCATACAGCCTTTTATTATCAGGTAAGTGCGGCAATTGCTTGAATGGCAGAGGCATCTCATAATGTACCTTGTCACTTTTCCTTATGCTTCCTTTAAGTTTTTCAAGGAATATGAGATCCTCTTGTGAAACAGTCTTGTCTTCTCCTTTCTTGTCCTTAAAGTCTGACACCAGGATGCTTATAATGTCCATGGGCGTTACTGGAGGAAGTTCCGTAACGTTGACTCTGTGACAGGCTTGATTCTGTTTCAACCGGGGATGGGGTTGAATCTCCAACAATGCTCCACCCAAAATCTGTAAGGATTGCATAGGGCTCGTTATCTTTTACAGATATCACCTGTCTGGGCGCAAATGTTCCTGGACACTTGTACCCTATCAGAAGACCTGTATCACAATCAAGGAGAGGTGGCATTTCATTGACAATTCCCTCTAGATGAGACCATTTCTTTGCTGTTTCATGCGTGGGTATATGATTACGGTTCACTGGAATGTGGTCTTTACTGTAGGAGGGAGGAAGGTCAACTTGAAAGCTTGATTTGTAGCCTCTTACACGCAGTCCTAATAACTCTTTGACTCTTCACAATGGTATTTTCTTCAAGCATAGTGGTCAGTTTCAATTTTACAGGGTAGGCATCTGCTTTTAACTGATTGGCTACTTCTTCATCGATGAAGGTGCTGTGACTTTGGGTGTCCAACAATTTATATACAAGCTGCTCATTAGATGTTTTTTTGGCTGTGGACACCCACCAGCTGTGTTTGAACTGCATACAGTCCCCTCTCCACCTGTGTGTGCTCTATAGGTGTAATCATGGAGACAGGTAGGGTGCTTTCTCTTACGAACATCACATGTGTGCCTTCGACGACATTCCCTTGCGTTGTGACCTGGTTTCATACATCCGAAGCACAGCTTATACTCCATCACATATGATCGTCGCTCCTTAAGAGACTTCCTCGTGAAGTCTGGGCACCTTGACAACTGATCATCTTTGTAACACATGCAGGGGGGTTCGGAGCTCACACTGTTTACTCCTGCTTCACCACTGCTTGTGATGGTTTGCATTGTGAGGACATTGGCTTTGTTTCCTCTTATTTCCTTTGTGAATTCTTTGTCGTGGAATGTGTTAGATGAGTGAAGAGCATGTAGAGATGTGACCAATCAGGGACTTTCTGTATCAACTTTTGAGCTGAGTTCTGCTGAGTGCAGACATAATGTTCAGTATATCTCCTTTTCACTTCTTTAAAGTTCATTGAGTTGTAGATTTAATTCTTAGATGATAGAAGATGTCACGTTCGTCATCAACACACACTCAATAACTCACAATGACAAAATCAGATGTATTTAAAATAAAATAACATGGAATATCTCTTTTATAAAAGTTCAGTCAGGAACAGTCTCGTGATCATTAAACCATTTATTGCAGCAGAAGGAAACAGGCTCGGAGCTGATGGCTCCACTTGTGTAACCGCTCCCAGGACAATGCAGAAAACTCCCCAGGACACTGATGAACATTTTACAGTTTGGATCCTTGTAACAAGTCTGAACTAGAAAAGAAGGAGGCTCTGATAGTGGAGGTTAAACCAGTGACAGTGGTGTGAGGCAGCACTGGTGGAGCAGAGACCAGTTTGTCATATTGTAAATGGACAGCCTCGGTTGTGAATCAGCTACTGGGGCACGTGACTGCTCCAGACCTTTGTCGTACAGTGTAATGTACGACAAAGGGTTTCTCTCATGTATGAATCCTCATATGTTTCTTTAGACTGCACCTATGGCGAAATCGTTTATCACACTCAGAGCAACTAAATGGTTTCTCTCCTGTATGAATCGTCATATGTTTATTTAGAACGTCCCTACGGTTAAATATTTTATCACACTCAGAGCAACTAAACGGCTTCTCTCCTGTGTGAATCCTCATATGTGTATTTATATCGCTCCTATCGCGAAATCCTCTATCACACTCAGAGCAACTAAACGGCTTCTCTCCTGTATGAATCCTCATATGTCTATTTAAATTGCTCCTATCGCTAAATCCTCTATCACACTCAGAGCAACTAAACGGCTTCTCTCCTGTGTGAATCCTCATATGTGTATTTAGACTGCCCCTACGGTTAAATCTTTTACCACACTCAGAGCAACTAAACAATTTTTTTTCTGTCTTACATCCAATATCACTTAGAGGCTGTTTGTTATTTCTTGCATTTAAACTAGTCTGAGGTTCCCTGGTCTCCATCCAATCCTCACTGTCTTCAGTCTCAGAAGAGTCTTCAGTCTTGTCCTCACTACCTTGTTGTAAATGTCCATCAGGACCTGAGTTCCTGGCTGGTTCTGGTCCTCCACAGTCAGGTCTGTTCTCCTTCGTCTCACTCCGATGAAGCTTTGACGATTTAAGTTTCTCTTCAGTTTCTTCACTCTTCACAGCGACAGGAGTCAATGTGAACTTGATATCAGCCTCCTCCAGTCCTTGAAGCTGCTGGCCATCCTTATTGGTCAAGGGTTCCTCCTGTTCTTCTTTAATGTGGGGGTGCTCTGGGTCCTCCCGGTCCACAAGGGGGCTCCACTGCTGCTGCTCAGTGGGAACCTGGACGTCTGCAGGACACACTAAAACACAAATACACACGTTTATCATTTCAGAGTTTCCTGAAGTGTTTTGAAAAACTTGTGTTGTGTCCTTTAATGTCAACTGCGGTTATTCTAGGGACTGACCTGCTCTTTGCAGCTGGACTATGTCCTTCATCACGCCATCGAGCAGCCTCCTCTGGTGGCTGATCACCTGCTGGGACCGCTCCTCTCTGTCTTTGTACTCTGCAAAGGTTTCCTCAAGCCGCGCGAGGATCTCCTTCTCCGCCGCCGTGAGCCGCTCGGTGAGCATCGCTCTCACTGCCGGGACTTTATCCTTTCCTTCTCCTTTCTCCATTATATTAAATAAACTCTGAGTTAAGGATGAATCTTCGTCGTATCTCGATGTTAAAAAAGGTTTGTGGAAATGTCCCTATTCTGAGAGAGAGAGAGAGACGTCGCCTTTGCAAGACATAAAGATTCCTTTGGTCTATAGCCACTGACACTGTCACTAAAGGAGTTGTTTGTTGACGGCTCAGAATCAAAGGATTCATGGTCCTTGTGCTAGATTTTTAGACACAATTTGATAAAGCACTTGAAACATCCTATTTACAATTAATATACTCTAATGCAGTAGATTACCTGATTGGAAGTGTGTTATTCAAAGTTCAAATTGTTCTCTGCAAATCCTGCTAATAAAGTACCAATAATATTATGAAAGTGTGAAGTGCTGTTATTTATGTGCATAGTTCAAATATTTGTTAAAGTGCAATTAATACAGAACCCAAATTGTGCAATATTTACAAGGCATACGCCTAGAGCTACTAGTAATGAAGTTCCCTTTGTTACTGGACTTTTCAAATAAAATATGATTATTATTTAAAATTACATGAGCATTTAGAAATAAAGGCTGCAGATTAATACTTTTAATTTAGCAGTACGTACATATACAATATATGTATATTTATATATAGTCATATTTTGTGACTCTGTTCATACATTTTTCTTGATTTATTAAAATGATTATTAAAAAAACATTTGTTTTAACATTTTGTTATTTCAAAAATTATGATTCAGCATGATATATGTACTTTAGTTTATACTTCAATACAAAATAAACCAAATGATTCACTATCCAGTACAAACCGCTGCTAAGATCTTTCCTAAAAACACCTGTTGTATACTAAAAATGTAAGTCGCTTTGGACAAAAGCGTCAGCTAAATGACATGAAACATTAAACATTTTAATTGACTGTAAATGGACAACAGTGATACCTCCCAAACAGACAAACAAGCTACATTATAACTTCCCACCTGTTTCCATTATAGATTGAGAGAAGCCAATTCATATGTATATCTGTCACATGAACATGTTTGGCTTCATCCCAGGGAGAGACCCCAGTGCCAAGACTGCACACTGAGGAAGTGAAGCCTCCTGTATGTGCGGCTGCCCGACTGCTCATCAGTAGTAAATACAGCGTGTACGGGAATGTGGGCCATCTCTTTATGATGCTGTTTGGCTTAAGCCACAGGCAGAAGTCTATGATTGCGGAGTTGGACACCACCACTTCAGTTTATTTTCATAGATGTCTTGAAAATAAGATATTTCAAATCATTATTATAGAGTTGCAACTACAAACAAGAGTGTGCTGCATATATTATCCTACATTTTGAAATAGCAAATCATTATCCAGTAAAAGCTTGTCTGTGTGCATTATTAATGCCACTACAGTGGAGGAGGTAGTCAAGAATACATGCTGCATCCATATCTTTACCTGGAGCCATGGGAAACAAAAACACTTGCATCCTGTGCATCATTTTAACTGTGAAAACAGACTGTCAACTATTTACATATTTGTAATCATGATTATTATTTACAAACCCATTAGACACAAACAAAATAAAATTAAAGATTAGTTTTCAGCAGGTTCCCAAAAGTATTCCACAGACATTCTCTTTCACCTCCAGCTGAGAGGTTCTTGTGTTTATTGTTCAGCGTAAGTCGGCACACCAGCCCGGCTCCACCTTGGGCTCATTTCCGGAAAAAATTTCAGGCTTCCTGTAAAATGAATATGCATTGCCTTTGCAGTGAATCCATTTGCAAGAGAGAATGATAATGAAGAGAAAGTGCTTTAAAAAAAAACAATTAGTCTCATGTAAAACGGCTGCTCAATGCTCCCAATGATGCCATTTTAATAAGCGCGTATGTAGTACAACAAAGCCATTTGGGAAACATTATTGTTTATTGTTTGATGACATGCAGGCAATGGATTGGATTTCATGAAAAATACTTGAATTTGTAGGATTGCAAAGCAGCACTGGGCGGGCCCGAGCACATGCATTTTGAAGCGTTGCATATTTTTTGCCTGAAAAAAATAAATAATGACTGAGGAAATATTGACACATAGAGCTGTTCAGGCTTGGACTCTGAAATTGGTACATTTTCACCACTTTCTAACTTTCTGCAAATTTTGGTAAGAATTTGAGCCTGTTAAAGCCCTCACAAAGCCAATTCATTCACCTGAATTCTAATAATAATAATAATCCTTACAATTTCAGTAGGGCCTCACGTCTGTCGGTGCCTGTCAGTGCTCGGATCCCTAATTAAAAAGGGTGAAACAATAAGTCAGTTTTGATCGGAGCAGCAAAGAGACGTAAAGACTCTCTCGCCTTAGTAACACTGAAGTAGCCTAGAACAGTTACTGAGCTGTTGAGTGGTTTGAGGGCGTATTTCTCTCATGGTGGAGTTTGGCACTAAAACTTGTGATAAAACAAGTCAACTGGAAGTTTTATTCTCTTTCTTTGGACCCAAGCACACGGAGAAAACATGGCTCCTACGAGGGCTCGTCTGATGTTCCAGCTCAGGGTTTTTTTGTATTTGAGAATCTGAAGACATAAGTGTGCAACTCCAGCTCTGTTCACGTTAAACTGAGGAGCTGAACTGTGGTGCAGCTCCTCCTCCTCCTTTTGAACTATTGGCTGTGGAAACTAACAGACGACTTTGAGGTCTGAGTGCTGGGTGAGAGGCGTGCTGTAGTCGGAGTTCCAGTCCCTCTCAAACACGTCCTTCAGCTGGGATTGGAGGGTCGGCTCCGGGGACTGGGATGTGGTCTGATTGACAACCAGTGCCGAGCCAGCGGTGCTCAGGAAGTAGTCACCTGACCAGTTCGACGTACCTGGAAACAGAACGACAGCGATTATATTGAAGAGCATTTTTTCACTTTTCCTTTGAGAAGGCTGAGAGGACATATGGTTAATATAAGTGAGTAAATCGGACCTAACTCGTGATTATTTAAATTATAAAATGCATATAAAATGTTTTCAATATGTCAAATATGCCTGTCAAGCCAAAATTCAGTTTACAATGACATCAAATATTTGTTTGCAATGAATCTACAGCCGTACCTATATACGCGACCTTGTCCGTCACCATGTACTTGTTGTGGTTGACTCTGGCGAAGGGAATCTCCTTCTGCTTGGGGCTGGCAGGAACCACGAACAGCCTCTGGACAGGAGGAGGAGAAGAAGAGTTTACTACAGGATTTACAGTGTTGGTTCTACTACAGGACACACATCACCATATTCCTTTCCAATTTTCTTTTTCCTCGTAGAGAAATAAAGCGGATGCACTTACCACCTGGATGTCAAGATTGCTCTTGGGCTCGTAAACGGAGGCCAGAGACTTCAGGAAGGGGATCATGACGGGCTGGGTGCTCGCCCAGCAGCTGATCAACAGGCGAACTTTCACCCGCTTCTCGTAGGCCACTCTCCTCAGCTGGGTGTCAATGTCTGCCCAGTACCTGGAGGGGGCGCCATGTGAAGAGAACCAGGGCATGAGACCTTCTCAAATTCATGACTATATTATTGTAATATTTCTAAAATAAAATGCTCTAAATGAGACCAGTGCAGTTCCTTTAGATATTAATCAATGACTTGTCTATCTTACTTTTATGGATTTTGTATAAATATTTTTTTTCCCTTGTGCTGCTGTGCCAACTTTGAATTTCCTCTTTCTTATCTTATACATGTTAGTACTGTGCTGTTAAAAACCAGCTGATTTAAGAGGATGAAACAGACTAACCCTAACCCTCGGACTCTTCTCTACTCTCTCCTGCTGGAGCTACACCTCACACGTCTCTGGGCATCTGTACCTTTTAGGGTGGGAGAACTCCATGGTGGGCAGGTAGTTCATCACAGCGATGTAGATGAAGCTGTGAGCATCGTCCATCACGCTGAGGACGGACTGGAGGTCTGGAGTCCGGCCGGCGGCACAGAACGACGGGGGGGAACTCTGAGAGAACGGTTAGAAGGTTACTGGTTCCCCTTTTGCTCAGAAAAGAGTTTTTATAAAAGAAATGGTTTCATGAAGATTAAGTTAAAACACAAAGAAAAACATTTCTCTCATCCTTTATCCCTGCGTGTTTCTCACCGATAGATAAACGCTGGCCGGCGTGTTGGTCAGCTGCAGAGGCGTGTCCTTGTTGTAGAGGGTGGAGAAGCTGATTGGCCACGGCGATGGGATCGACTGACTCTCCCCCAGGAACCAATAGGCATCAAAGATCTTACTCAAGTCTTCGGCCAAACAGCTGCAGTTGTAGACGACCACGCCGAGCTCCTTCACCTGGACGCCAACACACCACAACATTCACTTATTCTCAATCACAGAGTTTAAATCGAAATCTCTCAGAAACACATTTTTCCTTATTGCACAGTTTTATAGGATGTTCGTGCTGAAATATCTGATGATGCGAGTGAAACTCTGGATGTGGTTTGTGTGTTGAACAGATTTTAATGACTGACAGTTTGACATGTGACTGCAAGATTGAGCCAATACAAGAACTTGAAGAAGTAGAAGAAACATTGTGTCTGGACTGAGCCCCATGGAAACCTCTCAATGCCAGTTCAGGATTTTTGAATGAACTGAAGAAACCTTTTTGGGAACCAGGATATTCCTCTGTGTGTGTGTGTACCTGTGTGAGGGACCTCCAGTCCATGTTGGCACTGCCGATGTAAATGTGTTTCTTGTCCACGACCCAGAACTTAGTGTGTAGGACGCCAGAAGTGAGCTCTCTCATATTCACTGTCCTGATGTCAGCTCCTGAAACACGCACACACACACACACACATGCACACAGACACACACAGTCAGTTCAGAGACATTTGTTTGAGTATGATTTACATAAACAGAAGTTCAGATGTGAAGTGTGGACAGGAAACAGAATATATGAATTAAAGGTCAATTTTAATTGCAGATGTACATTTGAAAATTGGTTAAAAGGAAAATATCACTATTAATGAAAGGAATAAAGTTTTGAGTGAAATGATCGGAATCAAAATGAGTAGAGATGATTGTAGAACCTGAGCTGTTGAGCAGCCGGAGGTCGTCCTGGGGTTGACTCCCCTGCGGCGTGTTGACGGCGATACGAACCGACACCTTCCCTGAAAGTTCAGCCAGTTTCTGCAGGACGGTTTCACCCTGTGCACACAGACGGAACATAGTTCTCATAGTCTGTCATTTACTCTGCTGTAGTCAAAGCATTTGTCAAATAAAATCCCGTTTGATTCCAGCCCCGGCCGACCTGATAGGCTGACGGCTCCTGGGTGCCAGTGTCTTTGTTGGTGAGCGTCCAATAGAAGGAGGCGATGTCGAGACTGCTGCGAGCCTCGGCTGCCAGACTGAGCCAGGCCTTGAAGATGGAGGGGTGGGTGGTGCTGGAGTTGAACTCCAGACCTTCAGGGATACTCTCCACCAGAACAATCCTGACAGACGAGACCAGAGGACATGTCTCAGTGATACTGACTAATACCTGAAATCCTGCTGATCACAAAAGAGCCTGGACGATAAATCACCTGGTCGATATTAGCGTATTGCCTATACACCATGTTATATGACACGAGATGGAATGAATTCACAGATAAGTGATCAGATATAAAAGTAGAGAACTATTGTAATGTGAAGAGAAAATGCTTTCATTTAATAAAACTCATATGAAACAGCTGGAGTAAATGTGGAGGCTCCGTGTGTGAGCAGATGTTTTCTCACTTGCAGGGGTCGGAGCAGGACTCGGCCGTGGGCAGACGGAGGCTGCTGCTCGGGGCCGGGGGGGCCGAGGTCAACCTGGGCGTGAGGAGGTCATAGATGGCCATGGAAGCCAGCAGCACCGTGGCTAACGTGGCCAGTGCCAGCACCCACCGGGAGTACTGGAGAGAGTGAACAACACTTCAAATGTCTGTGTAATGCATTTTATGACACATCTTAATCTGTGTGAGTGTGTGTGTGTGTGTGTGTGTGTGTGTGTGTGTGTGTGTGTGTGTGTGTGTGTGTGTGTGTGTGTGTGTGTGTGTGTGTGTGTGTGTGTGTGTGTGTGTGTGTGTAACATACCATCAGTGTTTTTCTGCTCTCTTGCCTCTTCTCCTCCATGTTCACCACCTACAGGAATCAAAGGAATAATCAACACAATGACTGGACAGTATTTGGAGAATCAATATAAATAATAGGGCGGGAGCAGCGGCTCCGAGCCACGGCCACTAATCACACATTACAGTCCACGCCATCATGTGCAGCGTGTCAGTGTCACTGCACACAGACGGATCTGTTCAGGTCCAAAGCAGAAACTCGCTTCAGATCGTATAAATCTCTAATCTATGCAACTTCGAAGACATCAGAGGAATCTATGACCCCCCCACACTGTGACATCACACAGATGCGAAAACTTTGTGTTTTGATGGCGTGTAATCAAACGCCACGTAGTTTGAATCTCCATGTTGTTGAGATGACTTTGTTTAAAGTTGATATAACGTCAAAAATTGGCGACTTCCTGTTGCATTTTTCCATAACGCTCCCCCATAATGTCTTTTCTGTACATATATATGCAGCCCTAATTATTATTGTAACCCAAATGAATTGGCTCACAGTAGGAGACAGTGGGAGGCCCTATTGAGATTGTAAGGATTATAATTTTTTACTATTGTGATGGATTTATTTCATCTCCACGTGTGTCCAGCTCAACTAGAGAACCGAGCACATGAGGACCATCAGCTCAACCACACCAGCTGCAGGACACTCACACGTCCTCAGGTGAGTTTCTGGTAAAAGCTGAATTGTTCCCTGTGAGCGGCTCCATCTCAAAGTTTTCTTTGAACTTCCTCTTTCTCGGTTTACAGAAGTGACAGAATGACTAAGCAGCAGTTAAGTCTCTTCTTCTGTTCTCATGGTTGGATAGTTTTAGTAATAATTTAAGCATTGACATTTTAAAAGAAGCGGTTTCTAAGTAAATCTCTGTGTCCGTGTAAATTCACACAACAGCTCCAACATTCATTTTTTCCAATATACAAGTCCAACACCATCAATAGATCACTCTGTTCTTTATTTTTAGATTCATGATGTTTTGTTTTTTATTCAAATATGATCAAATCTTTACTGATCCCTCACCGGTTACACTAGCAGACCAGTCAGGATAAGGTAGACAAGAGAATGAAATATGAAAGAATTCAACTGAATGATAATAATAATAGTAATGCTTTTAATCATATTGTTTCATTTCATCTCTACAGCCCTGACAGCTATTCGCTATGTACAACATGAAAAGCCTGAAAAGCTGCTTTGCATGTAGCTGCTTCCGGGGACGTGTCTCCTGATAGGCCAAGTGGACATCTTCCTGTTAGGAGCTTCACACCGTGGACAGTGTGCAGCTCAGCTCAGCAGCGCAGACCTCAGAACAGCTGCCAGCACCTCGAGTCAGGACCAGCACCCGGTCGTAAAACTATATTACATTATTATATATGCTTCTTTCTTTTTCTTTTCAACATTTTTGTGTGATATGATCATGACTGAAAACAGATCCATCCTGATGAAAAGGAGGCAACTTTTTCATCTGATCTTAATCACAGGTTTGTATTTTCCATATTTGTTTCTGCTGGTATTCAAACTGCTGTGAGGACTTTTCCTGCTGTTTGATGTGAATGTAAAATGAATTAAATAAGTATAGAGATTGATGTTTTAAAGAGGGATAAAGATTTGTATTTTAAAGAATGTACAGTAATGTCAGATAAAGTTTAGAAATGATCAATGGATAAAATACTATTTTTGTGGTTGTTGTTGCTGGTATTCAAACTGCTGTGTTATTTCCCCTGCTCTACAATATAAATTTAAAATGAATAAATTAAGTATAGACACTGGTTGGATACAATAATAATTGTCTGGTTCTTGTTGCTGAGGTTCAAACTGTTGTGACTCCACACTCTGTCTCTAATTCCACAGGATTCAGCTCCTTTACTGTGGGATCCTCAGAATTTCACTTTATTAATGATGCAAAGACCTACGAGGAAGCAAAGACTTACTGCAGAGAGACGTACACCGATTTAGCCACAGTTCACAACTTGACCGATATGAAGAATTTGACCACTTTACTGCCAAAATCAACTGACGGAAAATTGATAGGACTTGATGATGCATGTGAGGCATCGGATCAAGGTAGCGATAGTCACTGTGGAAATTGGAGAAGCTTTGTGTGTCGTGGTAAGTGAATCTGTTGGCGTTTTTTTCACATTAAAAAAAATTCCTGTTTAAAAGCAGAACTGCATTGTACTGTATGTGATGATAAAATGTCAATCCTTGGCACTTGCAGGTAACAGGAGATCTAGTCTTCCCATCTCATGGAAGACTTACTGCAGGAACATAATCTCAGGGGAAAATAATCAGTCCACGTCACAAATTGTGTGGATCGGCCTCATGAATGATCCCTGTGGGTTGTTGGACGGAAGCAGCCCATCGTTATGTCAATGGAAACCATGCCAGCCTAACAACGTAAATCATCACGACTGTACTAAGGACATATTAAATTGTGAAGGGAAGGGGAATAAAAACAATTGCAAGAAAAAATTCAAGTTTATCTGTCAGGCGGGTAAGTTGTTGTTCTTTATTGGTAGAATACTGTAGAAAAGTTTCTTTCACAACACACAACAGAGCTACATCTGTCCTCCTCTCAGTGTCTATTCATTCGTTACTGATTTTTACAGCAAGGAAATTAAATCCAACAACCACCCGTCTGCCAACGACACAGAAGACGACGACAACAAGTCAACTGCCAACATATGCGACGACCCTTCCCAACACCTCTCCTCAAGAGGTCACGACAACATTGACTTCCACTACTCCTACAAAACAACAAACCACGACTAAAGTTACCACAGAAGAAGAAACAACTGCCACTGACACGACAACAGCAGATACCACAGATGTCGTACACAGCACCTCAAGCACTGCGGTCAACAACACAACTCATGAGCCAGTGACCACCACTACCCAGAGCACAACACAGCTTTCAACTCTAACTTCCAGTGGAAACAACCAGTCTGTTCCTCCAGGTTTGTTGACTGTCATGTGCCGTTCGATCATTTTGCATGATTTGCCAAATTTGCATCCAATGTACTTCCTGCAACACAGATCAAAGGGTTCTTTCTCTTGGTGTTGTCTTCCTAAAGGAAATCTGATACTGATCCAGCTAAACCTGACATGGATTGATGCGATGGCTTACTGCAGGGCGCACCACTACAACCTCGTCCAGGTTACCAGCAGCCAAATTCAAGAGGAGGCGGCTGAAAAGGCGAAGAACGCCACCTCCCCCCACGTCTGGCTCGGCCTACGCTACACCTGCAAGTTAAAGTTCTGGTTCTGGACCAGGCCGATGTCCACCTGCTACCAGAACTGGGCCATGGGAGAAGGCCCTGCAAAGACATATGACTGTGGTTTTACAGGCGCCATTCAGGCCACTGGGGGGCAGTGGGTCGGCTTGCATGAGACAGACAGACTGAACTTCATCTGCTCTGTATGTGCTGGGTGAGTGAGGACGGCCTGTGACTCTGCAGGTGAAGTCCAACCTGCAGTTGGAATCATTCTGTGTGCTGGTTATATTCATATTGTTTTTCATTGTTGATCTTACATTCATGGTATCATGGGTGTTTTAATGTTCACGTGTGACGTCATTCTTTTACCTTTGTTAAAACACAGCTGCCTTCTCTACTGTTGAGCCTGAATTTCATTATATATGGAAAAACTTGTGTGGAGGCGTGCACATTCACAGTCATGGGCAGCCAGAGTGATGCAAGAACACTGATCTGTTCTATGTCTTTAACTCGGGCGGGGGGGTACTATTTTTACTTGCAAACACAGTACAAGCTTCCTTACTTTTTTGAAATAATATCTCTCTAGTTCGAGTGAGTTTTAGTGCATGTTGGTCTGTGTTGACTTCTTAAACGACCGACTGACAATAAAATCTAAATCACAAAATATATGTGCCGTGTATTTCTGTCTGGAAAGAAGTGAAGGTAATATTTTTTAATTAGGGCCCGAGCACTGACGGTGGGAGGCCCTGTTGTATTTAGAAGGATTTGTATTGTATTTCCCTTTAGGGCTTTTTCAGGGCCTAGACATTCTCAAATTCATACCAAAGTTTGCAGGAAACTCAAAACCCTGAAAAGTTCTTGTATTCTGGAGTAATTTGAAATGAGTGCGGCAAGATGGCTCAACAGCGCCATCTAAGGAAAAGCCCCTCAGTTAGCTTTCATTATGATTTTTTTATTATAACCATATTTATCATTATTTATATCTTGTATCACTCTCTCTATCATGAACTAAAGTTATCTCTCAACATACAAATACCCCATGAACAACCATCTAATTCTAACCTTTCACACCTTCACATTAGTTTCTTCTTCTTTAAGCAGATTTGTTTCTAATGTAAATATTCAATTTATTAACAAAAATGAAATCTTCAGGGCTACAACTAATACCTGAAATCAATATATCTGTAAAGTAAATATTTGTCATTTTGACTTGTTAACTGCTTTAAGTAAATAATCAAACCCAATCGAAGGAGGAAACTATTGAAAAGTTTGACTCGGTCACAGTAGAAGATCCTACCTGATTGTAAGGGACGTCCATTTTCATGGTCATGTTCAAAGCGACTTCAGCATCAGTCTTTTCCGCTCAGAGCTTCCTTGTGCAGATTCAGGATCAGGTCACTGGGTCTTTGCTGCAGAAACATGAAAATATGAAGAAACGTGAACACATGATGAAACAGGGCGTGTTCTGATCCTCGTCAGAAACATGTTTCACCGTCTCCATGGCCGAGGAAAACAAAACAACAGACGTGCGTTGATTCTGAAAATTGGAGAAGGGTTCTCCGCAAACTGATGTTAACCAACATGTTTTAATAAGTATATATATATAAAATGAATTTGCCAGTTGAATAATTTGGGGAAAGGGGAGTTCAGCCGCAGAGTAACATGTCAATCTCACCCCCCCCATTGTCCCTCATTTAAACACATAAAACCACCTCTGCCTAACCTTTCCTGGTTTTACAAAGAGAAGGTTCTAGATGTGTTCAACACCAGACACAGAGAATAACCTGCACAGTTCATCATCTCTGGCACAAAGACACACGAGCTTCCAGCTGCTGACGGAGCCCAGCTAAAAAAAAATAACACTGTGCATTAGCTGCTGTAAAGTGGAGCCTGACCTACATGGATTCATGAAATGTCTTTTCTGCATCGCTTATTATATCAACCAAAAGTTGTCATACTCCAAACGTAGATACCATAACTGACTTGTTTGAGAAACGCTCAGATCTGAAGTTTTTAGATCTGATGATAACTCGCTCAGACTCAGTAATAAGGTTAGATTCTTATTACTCATTAGCTGTTCACTGGATTCTGAGGTCTCGTGATGTGAGATTTGATCGAACCGGGAGAATGAGGAAGTTTGGAAAGTCTAAAGCTGACAGCAGCGTTTCCAAGCTGCGTGTCACAGGAGTGGCCGTCACTTCCGAAAAAGCCTGTGACTCATTTCAGCTGCTGAGGAACAAACAAACACTTTCCTGGACTGTGGAATAAAAACATTTTGAATTGGATTCTCACAGAAGCATTTGGACATTTTTAAGTCGACCTAATGGAGGAAACAAGTTCTCCAGCGTGTCTGATTTAACACAACTGAATAACACAAACAGATCCTTCTCAAAACTTTCCTCAGTGACCAAAACACACTGGTGCTGCTGCGGCAGTTTGATAATCTGTATGTTTTATAAAACAAATCAATAGTTATTGCAATTTAATTTCAATCAATACCATTAAAACAACAGTTCAATATTGATAGGTTGAGTTAAAAACTAGAAACTTTCAATCCAAAGCAAAACTCATTGCGTTCAAAATAATAACGTGACATTTATTGTGATAATTATTGATATTTGTAGATAATGGTCACGTCGTCCAGCCCGATTCCAAGTTAAACAACTTAAGACGACAAACTCAAAGCTACGGAAGTTAACAGTAAACAGTTAACATGAAAACAGAAGATATTTAAGCTATTGTGTGATAATGAAAAAAACAAACTTTATTGTCTGATGATTGTTGTTTGTTTGTTCCAATGTCAAACTGCAGCACTGGTGTGAACTGATAAGGATTGAACACGTCAACTCAATGAAAACAGCTGTCACACAACACGGGAAACATCGTTAAGTCTCATTTTAACCTTCTTACTTTTTCCTGATCAAAGGATCGAATCCCTTTCATCTCTACTGAACTACATGGTATAGATTTAGTATTAAGTATTTAAAGTAAACAAAGAGCGACACACGTTTCAGACACATCAAACAACAGCTGGCTGAGGTACATGTGAGTCCGGAGGGTTTCTGGCTCCAGTTGTGAAGGTGATACACAAAACACACAATAACACAACAGAAGAAGAGCAACACACTCATTGTGTTAGCTCCACGCGGAGTTAGCAGATGTCTGAAGGACACACAACACACCGAGGTCATTTACAATCCACTCAATAAAAGTACTTCCGACTTTAAAGTTTAAAAGTGATTTAATTTGTAGGAATAAACAGACTGGAAACAGACGAAGAGTCGCTGACGATGCAAAACAACAACAACAACAAAAATCGTGTCTCGTGTAGAAACCTGCGTCACTCGCCTGTTTTCATGAGTCCAGCTTCACATCGACCTCCAGGAGACTCTGTCCACTCGAGTTCTTCACTCACCTTCTCTCACACGAGGCTTTCAGACGAGGTTTCATTCAAATGTGGAAGAAAACAAAGGAGACGCTCAACGACGCAGTTAAAGTCCAGGCTGGAGCAGAGCCGGTCATGTGACCCGGGTCCCGGTAGCTCATTGGACGAGAGCTGGTCATGTGATGTAAGTCCGGCAGCTCATTGGAGTACAGCCCGTCACGTGACGGATGAAGTTACACTGGAGCTAAAAATAAAAGCTCATACAAACAAACTTGGGAGAAAACAAGTAATTAAGCTAAAAAAATACTTTGCATCAAATATACGCAACAAAAACATGAGAGGGATTAATAATTAATTTCTGTCATTATTCTTTCACCAACTTGTGTATTAAACAATGTATTAACTTTGTTTCTGTTTTCTCATTCTTTGTATTCAATAATGGTATTTACCGAAGAACTTTAATAATTCTATATTATAAAAGAAAAAGAAAACTCTAAGGATTTCGACCCTCAAGTTTAAATATTATTTTTTTGACCCTTTGTATCAACAGCTGCATTAATACGGCTTCATGTCAAAAGTACTTAAGAATAAGAAGGTTAAATAAACTAACTCTGCATTTGACAGACACTGTCAGTGTACTGATGTGATAAAGTTCTTATCATTATTTGTTTATTCAATACTGGTATTTACACAAATAAATAATAGATTGTAAACTATCATGTTTAGTTATATGAAAGAAACAATAAATATTTATAAATCTATTCAAGGAGGAATAACAGCATAATTGTCTTTTCTTTCTTTTGGATCTTTGGATCTTATTTTTGTTTCGATTTATTTTCAGTCTTCTGTGATAATTGTATTGCGATCCAAATTTAAACTTGTGTCTTCCCACTACTCCTCCAATAAACTGTAATAAAAGTTCCTAGGCTTGACCATCGGAGGGCGTTGTTCACCCATCACACACTTAGTTAACAGGGTTAGGGTTAGGGTTAGGGTTAGGGTTAGCTAACCCTAACCCTAACCCTAACCCTACGTCAGAACCATGAACAGGTAACAAGAGGAAACACGTGGTTTTTATTTTAACCTGCTGCTCTTCGTGAACTTCATTATAAATGTGTATGAATGAGATTATCAGCTCTAGAGAAAGACAAACATTGTTTTTGGTGACACCTGCTGGCACAGAAGCTTCATTGGCATCAACATCATCAACTCTTCTCATCAAGTTGTTATTCAGCTCAAAGTTAAAACATTTTAAACTGTGAACAGAATCAGTTCTTATGTGCTGAAGCCTGTGAGGCTGCTGGACCCCCACAGGTGAGTTAACCTTTCTGACATCAAGTCCATTATCTTACACATAATTATCTCCTATTCAGTCATTCTGTGGCTTTCAGTTTTAGATCATAAGTGAATTCATTCTCCCTTTAAATTAAAAACGGTGTTAGATAGTGAGCCATAATCAATTTGATTCATTTAACATGTTTTATAAACATAATGTAACATATTCTAGAATTTAATCCAGATTTTAAGATAATGATTCAGTACCTGGGTCTTAAAATTCTCCTTTTAATGCATTTTTATTTTTACAAAAAACACGTGAAGCTCCATTTCTTAAAGATTGCTTTATGTGTATTTTGTGGAAATATGACATTAAATAAGATAAGGCGTAATTCTGTTGCTAGTTTATCATCTTTTCTTTTTATTTATGAGTTTTTTAAGTTAGAATTTTAATTAATTATGATAAAAAGTTGGCAGTTTTTTTTACATTGTAGACGCTAATTTCTCACTTTTACCATTTTGTTTTATTTTGTGCATTCTGAATACTACTAGTTACAAAGAGAGATGTATTTTTGTTTTGTTTTTTATTTGAACTCCTTTGCTCAATTCTTCTATCACACACTGTTCATACACTGACGCACAGCCTCCAGGGTAACTTGGGGTTCAGTTACTTGCCCACGGACACTTCTGAAGGCAGGCTGGAGGAGCCAGGGATCGCACCAACAACCTCCTGTCGGTTCCTTCTCTTCCTCCTGAGCCACAAACACTAACTATCACACTGTATTCAGTTTAGTCAGAACGTTCCTGTTCAGCTCTATACTGCATCTCCTTATAATCCAGAGCAGTGTCCCAGTAGATTACAGAGTAGCTCAGATTAATTAAACTAGCTTTACATAGATATTCTATACAGCGTCTATAATAAATGCCTTTTCTCTTCGTAGCTTCTATTGACCCTTTTCCAGTTTCCCTCGGGCTGAGATGAAGCAGGGAGGACAAAGACCTGAAGGTGTTTGCACAGCTCCAGGTGAAGAGGTGACAAAACATACAATCCTCAGAAAGAACTTCAGGAACCTGTTCAACAAACAGGAACATGAGCAACTCCACAGTTTCTGTTCCTGAGCAGCTGATCTGAATGAGTTCAGTCAGCTCGGAGGGATTCACCCATCACCAGCCGTGGAGCTGTGATACTCTGCTCCACCATGTTCAAATAGAGCCTCTGGTTCGAAAGTGGCCAAAAGTAAAACTTTAATTCTGCTGAGTCCAAACCGACCAGATGCTTTATCAGACTTAGTTCACATAACAGAAATAACTGAACTCACTGTTTGTGAAATTCAAATGGTTAATATATATATTCAAATGTAGGATTATGAGAACAAAACTGATATTTATAAGAGTCTTGACATTCCAGTTTAATAACACTAATACCTACAAATGAATCCACAGGTGGTTGGTAATATTTCAACAGGGGGCGCCATAGTGCAAGCACAGACAGGGAGATCTGAGCTCTTCATAGATGAGGTGTTGTTGGATATTAAGATGTCAGAGAGGATGATAGAAGGAATGAGAGAGAGAGAGAGAGAGAGAGAGAGGGAGGAGGCATTTTGTGATTCGCTCTTTATTATTACTTTTTTTTATTCCGCACTGTGCAGAGTGAGCGACTTTTAAAAATGACCCTTGATAGGAAGAATTCAACTTTGACACGAACACACACTTCTGTCCTCTCTTCTCTGAAGGGTTGTTATTTTATTTTGCCGACACAGAACCACGTGTGCCACTCAACAGTGTCTCTATGAGTGTATTCTATTAAGTATGTTTATTCCCACTCCGCGTGTCATGTGCGTCTGTGCAACCATGGAGACAGGCCAGGAATATCCCAGACGGTTTTATTTTTTTACGGCAGCCGAGGCAGAGTTATGACCGAGGTTATAAAAGACTGACTGGCTTCACTTCCGCAGGCCAGATCCCTCCTGTCCTCTGACGCTTCCCTCAGTTACCTGGAAACATGACTAATCCATCTCTCAGTTAGTATTTCACCTGAATCTGGTTTGAATGATAAACTGTTTTGAATGACAATGAGAGTCTGACTCATATGAGTGATACTTCTATGGGACAGAGCGACATTCTTTGCGTTTTATCAGCTTTTTGTTGTGGAAAATGAAAAAGCACCTTTTGTAATGTGAGCATGAGTGATGATGTAAGAATAGTCATTTTACAAGCTGCTGCGTCACTTCTTTAATCTGGTGTGAGCAGGTCAGGGAGCCGACAGAGAACAAAACCCCACAAGGCCCCATTTTCCTTCACTTCCCGAATCGTAGGGCGATGGAGGATTAATGTTGTGTGAAGGGTTGTGTTTTCCTCCTGGACGAGGTGTGTTTCTCCCCCTGTGATGATATAACGTGAGGACTGAGTCACCGAGCAGCTGCCTGATTACACCTGAGACGCTTTTCACCCTGATGACTTTGCCCCTTTTGCATTCTGGGAAACTAATTCTCAACCGACAGTCTTGCAGTTGTTTTCGGGTGCTGGCATTGTATTCATAGTTGGTCAGATAGAACAAACTGTGAGGACGTCTCCTCGGGCTGTGGGTTGACTGCCACCCCCCCCCCCCACCCCACCCCACCCCACCCCCTTTCTGGCCCCTTTTGTAGACTATGAAGTTTAATAATAATTAAAAAGTAATTAATACTTACTTATGTGATAAGTATAATACCTTTTCAGTTGATTTCATGAATAGATAATCAATAGCTTTTTTTTTGTTGATAGATAGATAAATAACTAATCTAATCCAGTTTGTGATTAGTGAGTATATGCTGTTGTTCTTTCTCTAATGTGAATTTTAATTAAACATCTTAATAGATATCATCAATACATCCATCAAATCCAAGACGTCAAATATCAGTTGTTTTTTTTCTAATTTCCATCCTGGTTCAAACAGACACGCATCCTGATCCTGGTTCGTTAACACACGACTAATCACCACAGTGCTGCTGAAGTTGGGACGTGTGGTTTAGAAACTGTGCTGTTAACTAAACAAGGGTTTAATTCTCATAAAGAGTCGGAGGTTCACGCCCACAGGTTCGATGCTCTGTGGTGACTCACGGCTTCCTGCTCCGTTCATTAGTCACTCATATTGATCCGTTGTCCTTGTTCTGTCCTCCTCGGGCTCTCTCTCTCTCTCTCTCTCTCTCTCTCTTACACACACACACACACATACACACACACACATACAGACACAGCTTCCCGGATCTTAGGGAAGCCCTTCACCTGTGCAGTTAAAGGATGTGGAGAAGGAAGTGGAACGACTGGTGGAGCTGTTATGAACCAGTCACCACCCAGCAGAGCGCTGACAGGTTGAGTGACTCGTTAACGCGTCCACAGGCAGATTCTGCCTCCCGAGCTTTTACAGCTACTTTAACGTGACTCGAACCGAAATACAAACCAATGAAACTATTTTAATAAAAGGAGGAAAGAGGGAATTTTCTTGACAAACATGCAGGTAAAAGAGAGCCGACCTACATTAGTGGGACACACCCAGCTCTCCCAGCCCTCCCAGCCCAGTGTGCCACAACAAAACATTCCTACAAGTCCCAGTTGCTCAACTCCTGACGCATGATAACGTTTTATTATCAGGTTGAAAACTGCACATTCCTGCGCTCTAACCTCATACGTGTCTGCGGCCCTGTTGTTAAATGTCCCTCCCTCCATAGACACCTCAGGTCCGAGCTTTAAATAAAAGCCACGTTAAACTTTGATGAATTTCTCTTATTGCTGATTTTCCTTTGGACAACGTCCTCTGTGCAGAAACTCGGTCGAGACTCTGCTGCTGACCCGCTTCACTACAGCGGATAAATTAAAGAGTAAATAAAACAAGGAGCAATTGATTTTGACTGGTGGCCCAGTTCATCCTGTTCCTCCTCCACCCACGTCTGACAGAGCTGGACTCGATGACCAGGGGCGGGGGAGTACGGAGGGGGGGGGGGGCGATGTGGGTGACAATGGTGGGATGGCAGCGGGGAGACGAGGAGAGCAAAGAGAACAGGCTGTTCAGCCACAGGTGAAGGCTGACAGATAACCCACACACTGGTCTGGGGGTCAAAGACTGCACTGGGCGGCTGTTACACTCTTAAAATGTGGATGAAGATGTGTTGTGGTTGGTTTGGGACAGTTTGTGCTACTTGAGATTTCTAAATGTCTCCAGAGCAGCGTGGCCTGTTCGCTGGCAGCAGGACTGCAGGCGCCACAGTCCGGTCGAAGCTGGTTTAGTTAAGAGGAGGTTAAATAGAACGTAGAAGAGTAGATCTTTTTAGTTATTCAAAATGTGAATATTTGTCTTCTTTTCATTCTTTTCTAAGTTACTATAGGTAATAACTGTGTATGTGGTCAAAGGTCAAATTGTCCCGCTTTTAATTATTTATTTGATATTAAAAAAGCCGGGTGAAACGTCCTGATTGACAGCTGAGACTAACTAGTGATTGAGGTGTGACCTCAGCTCACTCCCTCCATCGCCACAGACTCCAAATGATGTCATCGCGGGAAAAGGTTGCATTTCTGGACAGTTTGAGGAAGTAGAGACGTGTCGTCCATCTTTATTTACAGTCTATGGATGTGAGGCTGAAACGTTTCCAGGTTTAAATAAAGTGCTCGTGAGCTGCCTCCATGTTTCCTATTCCATCTGATAGCATAACACCAGCTGAAGCCGTAACATTAACCATTTGTTAGATTCTATATGTTTACCATTCTTTCAATGTGTGGCAGTTCAACATGATTCTGCACAGCCAGAGGAAAATGGCCACCGTGTCAGTGTGTTGTCCTGGTGGTCGTTAGAGGAAGGAGCTGCTCGGGGGGGAAGTGGCTGCAGCGGTTGGGAGTTGGAGGAGGAGCAGTTCTGGTTCAGGTGGATAGAGGGAGATACTGAGATAAGAGACAAAGAAGGTCTGAGGCCGTGTGGACAAACAAAGAGGATTCACTACAAGAGGCTTTTCTTCCAGTCACGTAAATCTGGGATTTTTAATAATCGAGCGCTTTGGAAAACGAAGCTTTCTAAAGTGTCTGCAGTTGAAATTGGGATGTGGAGTGTGGTCGTTTTCTAAAACTAATATCGTATAGACTGCATCGGCCCATCTGAAGATTAATTAGTAACTCGCTTGCTGCTCAGCTTTGCATATTTCTTTGCTCCAGTTATTCACAGAACACCTCTAAACAAAACTGGAGTCAAATCACCGGGAAATTTACAATGTGCTGAATAATTTGGATTCAAGTTTGAATCTCTGTGTTTCAGCCATAAACAAACTTCCTCAGGTTTGTTCATCTGTATGAAGTTATTATTCATGTTGCTCACCACATTTTGTCTATAAAACAAAAAACACACAAAATGAAAGAAGTCACAAAGTGCGTGTGAAGCTGGGATGTGAAAACACAATATCATAAAACCACATACACTATTCCAAAGTGTCATTTTGACATATCGACTGTAGGGCGGTGTTTTAAGTGGACTTTGGGGTTTGTGTGTGTGTGTGTGTGTGTCTGTGTGTGTGTGTGCGTGTAGTGGGCTATGTGGGTAGCACAGGTCAGCTGGAGCAGGTAACTGATTACCCAGTCCGGTCGAACCAGGTCTGTGTGTGGGAAGAGGAGGGAGCCGCTGCATCCTGAGGTATATCTTTATATCCTCATTAGTTTAACCCCCTCAAAGCTCTCGACCCTAAACTTTACACCCTGACCGAGAAGGCGGAGGATTTCCTCGGCTTTGTTGCGTTTAAAGTCGTCTTTTGTTCGGTTAAGACGCAAGAAAAACAGAGTGCGGAGCCGAGCTCTTCAGGAAGGTGAAGATTCTGTGGTTTGGACAAACAAGATTTGGCCTCAGAGGGTTTCAAATAACAACCTGCAGAGATGGTTTCAACTGAGGAGAGGATTTCTGTCACTCAAATCGATTTAAGTTATCAAAACAAGTTTCCCCGTGTCAGAGTCTTGTGAAGAGTAAGAAGAGGAAATTAAATAGAATAAACCAACCAAAGATGCTCTTAACTTTTTCAGTATTAAAATAAATATTCTAACATCAGACGAGTCTTTGTAACGACGGTCCCACGACAGAGTTAACAAATAGTTTAATCTATAGATGAACTGATTGAAAATGTTCCTGATGCCAATCTCTCTCCCCCCCCCCCCCCCCCCCCCCCAACGTCTCGCTGTCTAGAACGAGCAAGTGAAGCTAAAGTGCCGAGGTCAAAGGTGACGCTGGTTGTGGTGGCGACCTCTTTAAGGTCAGAACCTGGGATCTTATCTCTGAACGTCTCTCCCTGACGGTGCAGAGATCAACGTGGTTCACCTTCACATTCCTGCTCGCTCCACC